>NW_028261395.1:41365285-41530285 GCF_051295495.1 Thamnophis sirtalis
TACCTGTCTAGCCATCTAGCTGACTATCATCTATCTCCCTGCAACTGCAGTAATCTCTATCCCAAGAGACTCAGCTGAAAGAAGAATATTTCTCTGCGTTCTTTCTAAAAAGAAGAAGAAAAAACTTTTATTGTCTCTCCCCCCACCCCCCTCAGCCTAGGTCTATTTATCGCATTATCAGTATCCACAAGGAGTTTCCAAATTCACCATTTTCTCCTTCACCGCAACATCCGGCGTCTGAAGTTGGTTCTCTGCAGGTCAGAAATCCAGAAACTCCTTCCGATCCTCATTGCTCCATTTCAAAGGCTGAGAAGCGAGCCTGGTCAATGGGTTCAAATTTCGATCCCCACAGACGGATTTCTGATTTTGGGAGAGAAGGCCTTAGCGAGGTGCAGGCTGCGTGCCTTTTCTTACCCACAGGGCTCCCCTTCCCGACCTTGTTGAAATCCAACGCAACGACCCTGCGGGGTAGATCCTTTCCTTTCTTCTCTGGGATTTTCTCCAGAAGAAGTGACTGGAAAGCCAACGCAGAAAGGAGAATCTTCTGCAACCCGCTGCAAAGGACTTCTCTCTCTTTTTCCCCCTTATTTTTGCAGGGGTGGCCAACCTAGCTGGGCCGTTGTTCCGGTGAAGCCACAGCTGAACTGCTTAGCTCGTCCCTGTGATCCTCAGCAAGGCTCATCTCCTCATCTGCAGCCCGGGGAGGGGAAGTTTGAGGGGGAAAAAAAAAAGCTGATTTTGCTTGGGCTAGTCCAGACTTGTTAAAAGATCAGGCAACCGCCCACAACCTCATCGCAACTCCTGTGTGACTCCAGTCCCTGGATGCATCTTCGGGATCCACCTTTTCCTTGAAAGTAAGTTCACTTTACAATTGTTGGTGTGGGTTTGTGTGGGGGTGCGAGAGAGAGAAAGAGGGAGAGAGAGAGGGGGGGGGGGGAGAGAGGGAGAGAGAGAGAACAGCATGGAAGTGTTCTTTCTTGGCAAAGGTGTCCCAGGGACAATGCAGCGCTCTGTTAAATTTAGGGAAGGATGCAGACGCTGGTTCAGGCTGCAAAGCCCCTCCCTAAACCAGATGGATTCCAAACCCCATAATCCACTGACAGGATTATGGCAGTAAACCCAGTTGCAGGCCAAACGAGTTGCGGTGGCAAAACTGACCCATTTGATTTAGAAGAAGAAGGAGAAGAAGAAGAGGAGAAGAAGAAGGAGTGGGAGGAGGAGGAGGATTGATCTAATTAAAAGGTAAAGCTTCCCCTCGCACATATGTGCTACTCGTTCCCGACTCTAGGGGGCGGTGCTCATCTCCGTTTCAAAGCCGAAGAGCCAGCGCTGTCCAAAGACGTCTCCGTGGTCATGTGGCCGGCATGACTCAACTCCCGAAGGCGCACGGAACGCTGTTTCCCTTCCCACCAAAGGTGGTCCCTATTTATTCTACTTGCATTTTTTAACGTGCTTTCGAACTGCCAGGTTGGCAGAAGCTGGGACAAATCACGGGAGCTCCCTCTGTTACACAGCACTAGGGATTTCAACCGCCAAACTGCCGACCTTTCTGATCGACAAGCTCAGCGTCTTAGCCACTGAGCTGCGGCATCCCTCCTTTGATCTAATTAAGCAAGGCTTAATGAAGTTGCAGGATGTGAGTTTGACATGCTTTTCAATCCAATCCTTTTCCTCTATGTCTTATTTCAATGAGTCAAAGTCTCTTGATTAAGTTAAGACTTCTTGCATCGTATCCCGCACGGAGAAAATATATAATGGCTTTGGAAATTGGGAGAACAGTAGTTGATATAATTTAATCCTGTCTTGATGTTTCTATTTTTTCTCGTTTCATCAACGGAAGACTCCTTCCCTTTAGACACAATTTTTTTACACAGCTTTACCTAAAAAAAAAAATATCCTGTATCAAAATAACGCACCTTATGTGCGGCCAGAATCCAAAAATAGCATTTAACAAATTTCCTGACAGTGAGAACAATTAATCAATGGAACAACTTGCTTCCAGAAGTTGTGAATGCTCCAACACTGGAAGTTTTTAAGAAGATGCTGGATAACCCTTTGTCTGAAGCGGTGTAGGGTTTCCTGCCTAAGCAGGGGCTTGGACTAGAAGACCTCCAAGGTCTCTTCCAACTCTGCTATTGTATTCTATTCTAACAAAGCAAAGGACTTTTGAAAGCAAAATGATTCGGTTGAGAGCTGCCTTATGTGGGACTGATTCAGTTCAGTTCAGTTCAGTTTATTGTATTTATATGCTGCCCTTTTCCCCCGAAGGGGACTCAGGGCGGCTCACAACTCAAACCAGGGAAGGGCGATACAGACAAAAAGTTTAAAAAACAAAGCATAACAATGCATAATTTAAAACACAACAGTCATACCATTCGAGACGGGGGCAGCAGCTCTTTAGCCCCAGGCCTGTCGGAACAGCCAGGTTTTAAGGGCTGTGCGGAAGGCCTGGAGGGTGGTGAGGGTTCGAATCTCCACGGGGAGTTCGTTCCAGAGGGTCGGAGCAGCCACAGAGAAGGCTCTCCTCTGGGTAGTCGCCAGTTGACACTGGCCGGTGGATGGAATTCGGAGGAGGCCTAATCTGTGGGATCTAATCGGTCTAATGGAGGTAATTGGCAGCAGGCGGTCTCTCAAGATTGCATGGGTGACGTCGAAATATAATTTTATCACCTTTTATCTAAATCTTAAAAGGATTGTATTTTAATCCCAATTTCATTTTAGACTGTGTTTTATTCCAATTTCATTTGAAGTCGTATTTTATATCCAATTCCACTTTAAACGGCTTCAATTGAATTTTAGTAATAGTTTGTTTCTGGAATTTCACACTTTTGATATGGCTAATCAATGCAATGAATGAATGAATGAACCTAAAAAAATTCAAAGCTACACCAGTCGTACGTTGTCGCGAATCCCTCCTCTAACCCACCAAAGCTTTCTTGTGATCTTGTGGCTTTCTTTGGAACCTAGTCCCTTCCAGCTCTTCTTTCTTTTCATGTTTTATTTATTTTATTTATATAACACTCAATTTCCATCAAACAGTGTGTGATCTGGATACAGTTATTTTTAAACAATCATAATCCACATATATGTTCTAAAATTCATTCACAATAATATTGATAATATAATAATAGGTAAAGGTAAAGGTTCCTCTTGCACATGTGTGCTAGTCGTTCCCGACTCTAGAGGGCGGTGCTCATCTCCGTTTCAAAGCCAAAGAGCCAGCGCTGTCCGAAGACGTCTCCGTGGTCCTGTGGCCGGCATGACTCAGTGTCCGAAGGCGCACGGAACGCTGTTTCCCTTCCCACCAAAGGTGGTTCCTATTTTTCATTTTTTACATGCTTTCAAATTGCTATGTTGGCAGACAAGTAACGGGAGCTCACTCGATTATGCGGCGCTAGGGATTCGAACTGCCAAACTGCCGACTTTTCTGATCGACAAGCTCAGCATCTTAGTCCCTGAGCGACCGCATATTATAATAACATAATAACAATAATACTTAACATCTTCTTTGCCATTGATAAAATACATCCCATATATATAAAAAAAATATCCAGTTTCTTCTTCATCCTTAATAGTAAGTGTTAATCTACCCGTTTCTGCCTATTCTAATATTTTCTGAATTACATTCTCATTGCAGGGAATCTCATCGTTTCCCAGTTCGTAACAGGAAGCTGGCAACAATGAATTCAGGGGGGCGACGGGCATACTCCTTTGCAAATGCGCGGGGAGGGCGGGGAGGAAGTCTGTTGTCTCGGGACCAGAATGATCCCAGTCCCTGCAAATCATCTTCCCCCTCCCCTTCCACCCCAGGTCCTTTCTTAGAGGAAGTGAGCCCTGAACAGGTTATCATGCAGAGATACAGCAGGAGCACTCCTCAGATTGCATGGCTCATATATTTAGTGGGGCTGGCTACACGGGTGCAAAGCTTAGGAATGACTACATTAGTCAGCAATGTCTATCAAATGTTGCGTAATGCTTGGGTGTTTTTTTGTGGGTCTTTCACAGTCCAGTTCTCTTATTTGCTGTTGGTTTCTGTCTCCCAGTGACTCACTCCTGTCTCTGTGTGTGTGTGTGTGTGTGTGCGTGCGTGTGTTTAGGGTGTGAGCTGCCCTTTGCTCACTCCCGTTTATTTCTCTCTCTGTTACCTGTCCTGGGGAAATAATTTGGGTTGAGAAGGGACGCCTCGTTCAAGGTGGAGTGGGTTTGGCTGGGAATTTAAACCCCTTTCTCCCCCCCCCCCAAAAAAAGTTTACAACTTCTAAAAGTCTCCTTTGCGTTAGGGGGAAAAAAAGAATTCTAACGCTTCCTGCCTCCTTACCGCATCAAAAAGATTTCCAGAATAAAATGGATCCGGAAACCTTGACGTCTAAAGGCAGAAAAATAAACGCCAAGGAAGATTGATTCCAAAGGGACTAGCCGCTTGAAGATCTGTTTGGGTTTTCAGCTTAGGCTCTCACAGCCACCACTCCCGTCCCCCACCCAAAAAAGCCCACTTTTGCATTCCTGCCCTCTCTTGGGTGTAGCCTGGACCAGGATGCAGCCACAGGAGGCGGCAGCCAAACCGAGTGTGACGTACACACGCCCCTTGTTGCTTTTCCCAGTTCTGGAGGATCTGGACAGGTGTGGCTTGAGTCAGTCAAAGGTTGGTCTTTGCTGTGGTGCGTGTGTGTGTGGGCTCCACCCAGAGAGAGGAGGGTGCTCCTTTGCCAGATCTGTGCCTGTGGCGGTGGGGCAAAACTGGTCTTTGTCCGGTCTTGGAAGTAGAAGGAGAAAGATGCCACTGGAACAGGTAGCCTCAACTCTCTGCTTTTTCTCCCTGGGTCTTTTAAAAAAAAATTATTTCCCAGTTCTTCCCTACTTATTTTGTCTCTTTCTGTTTTTCCCTTCCTTCCCCTTTTATTACTTGCTGACTTCCTCTACACCTCCCTCCCTCCTACTCCTTCCTTCTTTCTTTTCTTTCTTTCTCTCCATCCCTCCTTCCTTTTTTGCTCCTTCCCTTCCTTCCTCCCTCTCTCCATTTTATCCTTCCCTCCCTCCCTTTCTTCCTTCTCTCCCTCCCTACTTGCTTCTTTCCTTCCTTCCTTCCTTCCTTCCTTCCTTCCATTCTACTCTTCTCCTCCCTCCCTTCTCTCTCTCCCTGCTTCTTTCTTTCTCTTTCCTTCCTTCCTTTCTTTTCTACTTTCCTCCCTCGTTCCTCTCCCTCCCTGCTTTCCTTCCTTCTTTCCTTCCGTACACTCTACCTTCCTCCCTCCTCCCTCCCTTCCTTGTCTCCCTCCCTGCTTCTGTCTTTCTTTCTTTCTTTCCTTTCTTTCTCTTTCTTCTGGGATAACAAAAATTACATTCTTGATCTCTTTCAATGTGGACATATTCACTTTTTGTAAGCCTTGTTGATCTAATAACTAAACTTGGATATTTTATGCAGTTGGGTTAAAGGCGACATTCATGCAAAGGATTTTGTGGGTTGGTTGTGTTCCACTTAGGCACCAAACGTTTTAAAAATTAGCTTTTTGCCACTTAAGTTTGTTGATTGAGTATATTTGGATAGCTTTGCCCAGCTGGAAAAGTCATTGCCATTTCTTTGCGTTGCAACTGAAGGTGTCAAAGGCCTATGTTTTTCCTCTTATCTGTCTTTTTATTTATTTTTTGGCCTTGTTCGACAGCTGAGACATTGGTCTGACATTTGTCCCCTTTTACAATCAAAACAAATAAAGCTTGAGTATTAGTTCGTACTTTTTTGCCACATTAGGGACTAGAAACCTGATGGCTTGATGTGGGAGGTATTTTGGGAAGTTTTCTGGAGGTGTTTTTTTTTTTTTTGTTGCAAGGTTGAGGACTAGAAACCTGGCCCACATGCACCACTGTGTGTTTGGGTGTGATTTCCTTAAAGAAAAGTAAAATTTTATTTTGTGTCCTCTTGACTGCATTAGTGTGATTTCTCCTATTTCAAAGAACTGCTTTCATTACCTTCCAGCCTGCCTTAACTTCCTTCCTTCCTTCCTTCCTTCCTTCCTTCCTTCCTTCCTTCCTTCCTTCCTTCCTTCCTTTCCTCCCTCCTTCCCTCCATTTCTTCCACTTTCTTTCTTCCAGTCTTCCTTCCTTCCACTGTCTGTCTGTCTTTCTTTCTTTTTTCCTTCCTTCCTTTCCTCCTTCCCTCCCTCCCTCCCTCCCTCCCTCCATTCCTTCCAGTCTTTCTTTCTTTCTTTCTGTCTTTCTTCCAGTCTTTTCTTTCTTTCTTTCTTTCTTTTTCTTCCTTTCTTTCCTTCCTTCTTTCCTTCCCTCCTGCCCTCCCTTCTTTTTTCCTTCCTTCCTTCCTTCCTTCCACTTTTTCTTCCAGTCTTTCTTCCACTGTCTTCTTTCTTTCTTTCTTTCTTTCTTTCTTTCTCTTCCTTTCTTTCCTTTCTTCCTTTCTTCCTCCCTCCCTCCCTCCCTCCTCTCCTTCCCTCCTGCCCCCTAATGCATTTCTATTTTCCTGTCATATTTCTAATTCTTGCATGACTCAGGATATTTGTGTGATTATCCAGCTATGACTTTCAGGAATCCTTTGATTTGAGCGTCTTACTTTTGGAAAGGATTCCTGGGCAGATCCTTTCCGGGATCCAGCCAAAGGATCTGCCGGATACCAAACAGCCTCGCTTTTTTTTCTCACCTTGCAGTGTTTGAGGGATGCCCAGGGGTCTCCCAGGCATAGCTCAGCTGGGCTAGTGGACAGATGTCGCATTGCTGGAAGCCTAAGTTAAAAAAAAGGTGGATGGCAGATTGAGAACAATTTTCTAAAATCTCTTCGTGGCTTTTTACCCCCGACGCGTTTAAATCCAGGCCATCAGAATCAAGTTTCTAGTCCTGTTTGACTTACCGATTTGTTGTTGTTTTTCTTTGCAACCTTTGTCGTTTTGAACGATGTTTCTTGCCTTCTCTCCCCACAGGGGCTGCGTCGACGGAGGAAAGGAAGCGGAGGTGAGAAACGACACTTTTGTGCCTGTTTCTTTGGCAGTGTCTTAGCTGGTTGTTGGATGTGATGATTGAAGAAGCAATCAGCAAGCATACTGCTTCAGAAGTGCTGCACATTTACCAGCCCTGCCCGGAAAACAGCGTTTTCTCCTAAGGAAGACGGATAATTTTGGGGAAAAACAGGAAGAGGACAGCTGTGAAGGCCACAAGCTCCTGAAAAGTCCCTGATTTAAGAAGATCTTGGTTCAGTTTTCCTTTTGTTTCCCCGGGTTTTATAATTTTTTTTTTTTTAAGTGATAAACGGGTGTTGAACCCAGAGAAATTCTGGTATGGGGAAAACAACTATGTTAAACCTAGAAATAAGGAAAATATTGCACCTTGCGCCCAATCATTTGGTGGTGCTGGTGTATTTATATTTTATTTCCCTCTAGGTATTTTAAGAGCAGTGAAGTGTTAACACCACTTTATAAGGCCTTGGTAAGGTCAGATTTGATATCCTGCATCCAGTTTTGGCCGCTATGATGTAAAAAAGATGTAGGAACTCTAGAAAGAGTGCAGAGAAGGGTAACAATTAGGGGACTAGAGGAACATATGAAGAACGGTTGCAGGAACTGGGCCTGGCTAGTTGAATGAAAAGAAGGACTAGGGGAGACATGATAGCAGTGTTGCAAAATCTCAAGGGCTGCCCCAAAGAAGAGGGAGTCAAGCTATTCTCCAAGGCACCTGAGTGTAGAACAAGAAGCAATGGGTGGAAACTAATCAAGGAGAGAAGCAACTGAGAACGGAGGAAAAATTTCCTGACAGTGAGAACAATTAATCAGTGGAACAGAATTTGCCTCCAGAAGTGAATGCCCCAACATTGGAAGCTTGTTTAATTTCCACCTGTTGCTTCTTGTTCTGCCTTTTGGTGCTTTGATCCCCTTCTTCTTCGTGGCAGCCCCTCAGATATTGGAACGCTGCTATCAGGTCACCCCCAATGATATGGTTGGATTACCGTTGTGTAATGTTGTGTGTTGTGTGAATGCAGTCTTTCTATAAAATCACTGTTTATTCAATAAAACACAGGGTTGTTTTTTTTAAAGTAAATAAAATACCTTTAAATAAATGTGTGTTTCTGTGACATTCACGCTCAGTTGAATAAAATGAAACAAATCCCACTTTAGCCCTGGGGTTTTTTTTTGAAAGGGGGGGGGCGCGGGAAGCTGCATCTCCACACTCCTTTTCTGCACTAAGTCCTGTCCAATTCACACTTGGTCGAGCGAATCAAACATATCTTTGTCTTCTAATCAGGCTTACGGTGAAGACACTGAGATTTAACGCAGAATATTTCAAGCTTTATTGTGGTGAGGGCTGCTTTTCTGCATTCCAGCAGGACAGGATAAAATATAAAATAAAATAAAATAAACGCCCTTATATCGCTTTAGCGTGTTTCTTTTTAAAAGGGCCCGATCCACCCGGATTTTGGAGGCCCGTTTCCTCAACCGCACCCTGGCCATCTTTTTCCAACAAGGGCCTCCATTAAAAAACCTCATGACGAATCAATCCCCGTGAGTGCCATTTTGGAGGTATACTGCCCCTCTGAACGGAGGTTCTATTTAACTCCCCACTGCTTTGTGATCTCGAGCAAGTAGCTGGGGCACCTCCTAAGCCGGGATAACCGTGGCAATTTTACGACCTGTGGACTTCAATTCCCAGAATTCCTGAGCCAGCTTGAACCAGGTTGGCTGGAGAATTCTGGGGATTGAAGTCCACAAGTCGTATAGTTACTATAGTTGTCCACTGTCCTAAGAATAGAATGGAAACTAAAATAATGAATAGAATAGAATAAAATAGAAACTAGAATTATGAATAGAATAGAAACTAGAATTATGAATAGAATGATATGGAGTAGAATAGAAAATAGAATGGAAACTAGAATAATAAATAGAATAGAAAACAATAGAAAATACAATAGGAACTAGAATAATGAATAGAATGGAATAGAATAGAATAACACGGAAGAGAACTTGGAGGTCATCTAGTCCAACCCCCTGCTTAGGCAGGAAACCCTATATACCATTTGAGACAAACGGTTGTCCAATCTCTTAAAAACTTCCAGTGATGAAGCACCCACAACTTCTGGAGGCAAGTTGTTCCACTGGTTAATTATTCTGTAAGGGAATTTCTCCTTAGTTCTAGGGTTATAATAAAAAGTATGATTAGAGTAGGGGGTTGATCTTACTGCAAAGAGGCCCAAGGTTCTTTATTAATTTAATTTGTTATTTTGTTTTATTAATCAGATTTATTCGGCCACCCATCTCGCAGCAAGTGACTCTGGGCACTGAGCGAATGCTAAATAAAAAGACATGTATAAAAACAAAAATTCCTCTTCACTTGGAGGGATTTTTCCCCTCAGTCATGACATTTCAGTTTACTCCACCTCATCACGTTGCTCTTCGTGGGGACAAGGGAGGAGGACATGTTTAATTGAATAGAAAAGTAATGTCTCCTTTGACTTGAGCGGAGCTGAAAGACAGCACTAGAGGAAAAGGGGATGAGAGAAAAAGGGAAGAGAGGAAGAAAAATGTGCGATTACCAGTAGTAGTCTTGGTTCTTGTCAGTTGCGAAGTTGTATCCGACCCATCACGACCCCCTGGACAATGTTCCTCCAGGCCTTCCTGTCCACTACCATCCTCTGGAGTCCATTAAAGCTCACGCCGACTGCTTCAGTGACTCCATCTATCCACCTCCTCCTCTATCATCCGTTCTTTTGCCCTCCATTGTTCCCAGCATGAGGCTCTTCTCCAGGGAGTCCTTCTTCCTTCTCATTAGGTGGCCAAAGGATTTGAGTTTCTTCTTCAGGATCCAACCTTCTAAAGAGCAGTCAGGGTTGATCTCCTCTAGGACTGACCGGTTGGATGGCCTTGCAGTCCAAGGGACTCAATGCAGGAGTCTTCTTCTCCAGCACCAGAGTTCAGAGGCCTCCATTCTTTGGCTCTCGGCCTTTCTCATGGTCCAAACTTCACAGCCATCCATGGCAACTGGGAAAACCATCATCTTGACTATGCACACTTTTGTTGTCAGGGTGATGCCTCTGCTTTTTAGTCGGCTGTCTAGATTTTCCATAGCTTTCCTCCCCAGGAGCAAGCCTCTTTTGATTTCTTGGCTGCAGTCCCCATCTGCGGCAATCCAGGAAAATAAAATATATCACTACCTCCATTTCTTCCCCATCTATTTGTCATGGATGGAGAGGGCCAGATGCCATGATCTTCAAAGCCAACTTTTGCACTCTCCTCCTTCACCCGCATCCAGAGGCTCTTTAGTTCCTCCTCACTTTCTGCCATTAAGAGTGGCATCGTCTGCATATCTGAGGTTGTTGATATTTCTCCCAGCCATGGTTATGACACCTGGAATGTGGTGGAGGAATTCCCTGCTTTACTTTCCTGGCTGAACTGGTTTGCTCAAACCAATTCTCTGACTTCGCGTGACATGCTGAAATGTAAATTAACATGCGAGATCAGAGATGTTGTGGCGGGACTAAGCAAGGCTCCAGCTCTCATTGACTGCCTCTCAGAAATCTTGTGAAGGTCCACATAGCTAATTACTGTTGATGTGTGCCCCCCTGCCCCACCCCAGGTCCCACAGCTGGTAAGGTAAAGGTTCCCCTCGCACATCTGTGCAAGTTGTTCCCGAATCTAGGGGGCGGTGCTCATCTCCGTTTCAAAGCCGAAGAGCCAGCACTGTCCGAAGTCGTCTCCGTGGTCATGTGGCCGGCATGACTCAACGCCCAAAGGCGCATGGAACGCTGTTCCCTTCCCTCCAAAGGTGGCCCCTATTTTTCTACTCGCATTTTTGACGTACTTTCAAACTGCTCGGTTGGCAGAAGCTGGGACAAGTCAACGGGAGCTCCTTCTGTTACGCGGCATTAGGGATTCGAACTGCCGACCTTTTCAAGCTTGTGGGTTTATTGGCTTGTTTCCTTTCTGTTTTTAATTTCCAATTAGCAGGAATCCTGCTTTAAATATACCAAATATTCTCAGCAGCTGGAACATCTGCTAGGGGTGGCATCTAGTGACTTAAAGTCAAACCGATGCTCTGAAGCCATCCATTTTTTAGAAAGGCAAAACCCTTTTGCCTTCCTAAACTGTGACTGCCGGCAGGAATAGCCGCTTTGGGACTCATACAGGGACAGCACAGGGACCCTCCCCATGTGCAATTCAATCTGTTGCCTCTCAAACCCCCCCCCCCCCAAAGTCTGGAGGCACGGTTGGATTGGCAGCTGCCACTCTTATTCCAGCGAACTCCCACCCGGGCGGGGGCCCCCATGCAGTTTAGATAATCCAAGATACAAGCCCGAGCAGGGACTCCTGCAGAGAAGCAGCAGCGACCCTCCGCATGGGGAAACCAGCCTCCTTGAGCGGCTCTTTTGAAGCCTCCCCCTTTGGCAACCCCGGGAGTTGCCCTTGCCGTCCCGCCCTAGCAGAGCCCCGGCCTGCCGGAGGGCCGCCCTCTGTGCATGCTCAGGAGCCGCCCTCTCCTTCTCCAGGGGCAGGCTTTGGTCCGGCGCCAGAGCGCAAGGAGGAGCGGCCGAAGGAGGAGCCAAGCCAGTCACCGGGATGGGTGGGTGTGGCGCGCCGTGGGGCGCCTCTGGGCCCTTCCCGGCCGGGTCTCCGATGCCTCCGCCCTGCTGAACCCGGCGCCGACCGCCCCTCGCCGGAGGGCAAGGGAGCCGCGCCCCGGACCTGTCTGGAGAACAAGGAGGAAGGTCGGCAGCGCGGCTTTTGCGCCCCGGAGATCCCCCGCTTTCGCTCTTCGCTCGCCGCTTTCCCTTTCTTCCTCCTTTCCTTTTGTGTCCCTTTCCCTTTCTTTCCCCGTTCTCTTTCTTCCCCCTTTCCCTTCGCGCCCCTTTCCCTTTCCCCGTTCTTTCTTTCCCTTTCTTCCCCCGTTCTCTTTCTTTCCTCTTTCCCTCTCTTTTTCCTTTCCCTCTTTCCCCCTTTCCTCTCTTTCCCCTTTCTTCCCCGTTCTCTTTCTTTTTCTCTTTTCCTCTCTTTTTCCTTTCCCACTTTCCCCTCTTTCTCCTTTCTTACCCTCTCCTTTCTTTTCCCTTTTCCTCTCTTTCTCCTTTCTTCCCCCGTTTCCTCTCTCTCCCCTTTCTTGCCCCCGTTCTCTTTCTTCCCCCTTTCCCTTTCCCCGCCATGCTCCTGCGGGACCCCCCGGCCACGCCGGTCTTCCCCTGGGAGCGCGGGGTGGTGCTCCTCTCCTGCGCCCTCTCCGTGCTGGGCTGCTGCCTTCTGCTGGGCACCCAGGCCCGCTGGCCCGAGCTCCGGACGCGGCCGCGCCAGCTGCTCTCCTGCCTCTCGGGGGCCGACCTGCTCTCCGCCGCCTCTTACGCCTACGGGGTGCTGAGGGACTTCGAGGCCTCGTCCTGGGACTGCGTGGCGCAGGGCGCCCTCTCCACCTTCGCCAACACCAGCTCCTTCTTCTGGACCACGGCCATCGCCCTGGACCTCTACTTCGCCATCGTCCGCGGCTCCACCGGCGCCGGCTTGCTCTGCTTCTTCCACCTGGTGAGGTGGGTGGCCTCCCCGGTCTCCCCTTTACCTGGTTTTGAAGGGGTTGGCAAAGCACACCTCTCTTCCCTCTTCTCCCTGCTTCTGGTCTCCCAAAAGCAGGGTAGGATAGGATAGATACAGAGCAGAACAGGGAATAGAATAGAATAGAATAGAATAGAATAGAATAGAATAGAATAGAATAGAATAGAATAGAATAGAATAGAATAGAATATGAGTAGAGTAGAGTAGAGTAGCGTAGAGTAGAATAATAGGAATATGGAATAGAATAGAATAATAGGACTATAGAATAGAATAGAATAATAGGAATATAGAATAGAATAGAATAGAATAGAATAATAAGAATATAGAATAGAGTAGAGTAGAATAGAATAATAGGAATATAGAATAGAATAGAATAATAGGAATATAGAATAGAATAATAAGAATATAGAATAGAGTAGAATAGAATAGAATAATAGGAATATAGAATAGAATAATAGGAATATAGAATAGAATAATAATAATATAGAATAGAGTAGAGTAGAATAGAATAATAGGAATATAGAATAGAATAATAGGAATATAGAATACAACAGAATAGAATAGAAATTAGATTAGATTAGAACAGAACAAAATACAGATGAATAGAATGAAATAGAATAATAGGAATGTAGAATAGAATAGAATAATAGGAATATAGAATAGAAGAGAGATTAGATTACATTACAATAGAACAGAACAGAGCAGAATACAGATGAATAGAACAGAATAGAATAATAGCAATGTAGAATAGAATAATAGGAATATAGAATACAACAGAATAGAATAGAGATTACATTAGATTAGAACAGAACAGAATACAGATGACTAGAATAAAATGAGAAGAGAATAAAAGGAATATAGAATATAATAGAGATTACATTACATCAGAACAGAACAGAATACAGATGAATAGAATAGAATAGAACAGAACAGAATTCTTTATTGGCCAAGTGTGATTGGTCACACAAGGAATTTGTCTTTGGTGCAGATGCTCTCAGTGTACATAAGGGGAATAAAATGTATTCATTAGGAATAAAAAGATACAACACTTAGTGATAATCATAGGGTACAAATAAGCAATCAGGAAACAATCCATATCAATATAAATCGGAAGGATATAAACAACAAAGTTCCAGTCCTGCAGTCATAAGTGGGAGGAGATGGGGGATAGGAACAATGAGAAGACTAATAGTAATAGTAATGCAGCCTTAGTGAATGGTTTGACAGTGGTGAGGGAATTATTTGTTTAGCAGAGTGATGGCGTTTGGGGGGAAAACTGTCCTTGTGTCTAGTTCTCTTGGTGTGCATTGCCCTATAGCATCATTTTGAGGATAGGAGTTTAAACAATTTATATCTAGGATACGAGGACTCTGTAAATATTTCCACGGCCCTCTTTTTGACTCGTGCAGTGTACAGGTCCTCAATGGAAGGCAGGTTGGTAGTAATTGTTTTTTCCTGCAGTTTTAATTATTCTATGAAGTCTGTGTAGGTCTTGTCCTATGTCTGGATCGCTGAGGACTAGCCCCTTGCAATGCTCCTTGGTGTTAGAAATAAAGGCCGGCCCAAAGGCAGGGATTATATTTAACCATCCCCCCCGCAAAATGCTAGAATGGGACTAACAAATTCATAATAATCTTTTTTTAAAGTATTTTTATTAAATGGTTTTCTTCATTTTACATCACAGATTCAGCTTTGCAACAGTGATATGCTGGTTGTATCCACAATTTTTTTACATTATACATACTATTATGTCTCCTAGTAGTATACAGTATCATGTTCATAGCTATTGTTTCCATATTTCTAACGTACACCTCTATATATTTATCTTTCTAGATATTTTATTTTACATTTTGCATCTTTATAACATCTTACGGTAATACTGTTCACAAAAAAATATTCTTCTATCTATCATTATACTTAAACTTATTTCTAATTTCTAATTCATTAAACGTCTTTCATTGTTCATTTATCTTATCTTTGCATCTGCTATCTAACTAATTATACCATATATCCCAAATTAAATAGTATAGTCTGTCTTTAATTTCCATTGTCAACCTATCCATCTCAGCGCTGTCTTAATTCCTCTGTGGGTATATTTCCATTTTTCCAACTTTGAGCAGATATAATTCCAGCAGCTGTTATTGCATGTAGCTTTAAATATAGAGGTTTTTTTAAAATTATATTTCCCTGTTAGCATATTTAATAGAAATAGCTCTGATTTAAGTCTGTTCGTTGTTTTACCATTTCCTCTCACCACGTTTTTATCCTTTATTCATAATAATCTTTATTGGTGTTTTTATTTTATTTTTAAACATCCTTCCCTTTTCAATTCCCCAGTGGTATTGACCTGCCTTGTAAAATGCAACACAATTTTTAAGGAGGAACGAGGTGAGATGGCGAAGAGATTTTTTTAAAGTTTGGGGGATTACCAATTGGAAGTTCTCTGTTTTATTTGTTTCTATTCTGTTCTATTCTCCAAGGCACCTGAGTGTAGAACAAGAAGCAATGGGTGGAAACTAATCAAGGAGAGAAGCAACAAAGAACTGGGGAGAAATTTCCTGACAGTTAGAACAATTAATCAGTGGAACAGAAGTTGCCTCCAGAAGTTGTGAATGCCCCAACACTGGAAGTCTTTAAGAAGAGGTTGGATAGCCATTTGTCTGAAATGGTATAGGGTTTTCTGCCTAGGCAGGGGGTTGGACTAGAAGACCTCCAAGGTCCCTTCCAACTCTGCTATTGTATTGTATTATTTCACCCATTGCAATTAGGATATTCGGGGTTATTTGAAGAAGTTATTAGATTCAAGGACTTTATTATTTATGGAAAGGCCAATGAACTGTTTGTCTCAGCAGAAGCAAACACACACACACACACACACACACACACAAACACACACCCCACACACTGCATGCTGATTGCAGGCCTTAGCTTGGAAAAAAAATTGGCGCCCCTCCGCTTCGCATCAAAAGTCCTTTATCCTTTATTCCAGTGTTTCCCAACCTTGGCAACTTGAAGATGTCCGGACTTCAACTCCCAGAATTCCCCAGCCAGCATTCGCTGGCTGGGGTATTCTGGGAGTTGAAGTCCAGACATCTTCAAGTTGCCAAGGTTGAGAAACACTGCTTTATTCATTTGTTCCCAGTTCCCATAAGCCACAGCCAGCCAAAGTCAGAGGCAAGGATGATGGAGCTGTGCTTTCCCAAAGTCGGCCTCTCTTTTTCTCTGGGCGGTGAGCTTGGCGTGGCTGAGACAACAATTCTTGGAGACCTGTTTTTCCAATCCAACAATGTTAATTTTAAAAAAAAGGAAACGAAACTTCTAAAGTAAAACCTGTTTTTGCTTTCGAAGGCCATTCTATAGTCTTCCTCTCCCCCCCTCCCTGCAAAATTAATTCTTGGATTTGGTAGAAAAGCAAAAAAAAAATGGGCACATCCTCCTTTCTCCTTCCTTGCCTCTTCTTAACATCCTCGAGTTACGTATGACAAGTGAGCCCAAAATTTCCGTTGTTAAGCGAAACAGTTAAGTGAGTTTTGCCCCATTTTACGACCCTTCTCGCCACAGTTGTTAAGGGAATCACTGCGGGTGTTAGAATCGGTTGTTAAGTGAATCTCAGCTTCCTCATTGACGCAAAAGGTCGCAAAAGGCGAATCACATGACCCAGGGACACTGCGACCGTCATAAGTACAAGTCCATTGCCAAGCATTCAAATATTGATCACGTGAGCAACAGAATGCTGCAATGGTGTGGAAAACGGTTGCAAGTCATTTTTTTAATTGACGTTGTAACTTTGGACCGTCGCTAAACAAACGGTCATAAGTTGAGACTTACAGAAGACCCCAAATCAGCCTCTTCTCCTTGGTGACTTCTATCCTAGTCCCCGACTTAACAACAGTTCATTTAGTGACCGAAGTTACAGCGGCACTGAAAAAAAGAGACGATCGTTTTTCACACTTATGACCATTGACGCATCCTCAAGCTCACGGCGTCAAAATTCAGGAGCTTGGCAACTGCCTCATATTTATGACGGTTGCCGTGTCCCCACAAAGCCAATGGGGAAAGCTGAACTCACTTAACAACCCTGCTTTTAACTTAACAGCGGCAGTGAATCACTTAACAGCTGCAGCAGGAAAGGTCAGAAAATGGGGCAAAACTCACTTAACAAATGTTTCACCGAGCCACGGAAATTTTGGACTCCATTCTGGTCGTATGTCGAGGACTGCCTGTTAATTGGGCGGATAAGTGTGTCTATATTTATTTATCAGCACAAATACAACACAAATGTAACAAAGGCAACAGTAAAAATATTGGGTTTCTGTCGTGATGGTCTCTTGTGACGAGCCGATAGACAGAGAATGGAAGCAGTCTGCTTCCTCCCATATTTGGGCATACCAGGGGTTGTGACACTAAATACATACCTATTTCCCTGGCTCAGCTGATAAGGAGGAGAACCTTGTGGCTTAGTGGTTAACACAACTGCTTAATATGTAATACAGCACAGGTTCAAATCCCAGTAAGGGTATGGCTAGCTGATGAGAGCTAAATAGCTTGAAATAGATCTATACTAGTCTCCCTTTATTTATTTATCAGCACAAATACAACATATATACATATACATATAATATACATATACATATACACATACATATACATATATATATATACACATATACATACATGCATGCATGCATACATACATACATACATACATACATATACAATAGCAGAGTTGGAAGGGACCTTGGAGGTCTTCTAGTCCAACCTCCTGCCTAGGCAGGAAACCCTACACCACTTCAGACAAATGGATGTCCAACATCTTCTTAAAGACTTCAAGTGTTGGGTATATATATATATATATATATATATATATATATATATATATATATATATATATATATATATATTGCCATAAAATGCATTTCTGGTGCTGCAATTGTAAATGAGATGTGTTTGCACTTCGGAATGCCTCCTTTGCGATATCCGGTGGTTTTGAGTTCCTCAGGCTGCAGAGATGCTTGACAAGAGACTCTGGAGTGGTTGTGCAAACAGTGGCACGAGAGAGACGTTTGGCTTTTGCACGCTTAGTCTTGAGCAGGCGGGCGAAGGCGGGCACCTGAAACTGATTTTTTTTAAAAAAAGGCTTCCCTAGCATGTGAATTGGTTTTATGTTTAGCTGCCATCTTTTCCATCCTGGTTTGGGGTTTGGGGAGCGTCACTTTCCAACCAGCCGATCCCCCTAAAGGCAAAATTAAGGATGTGTGTCCTTTTACTCCTTGATGTATCTTTAAAAAAAAGAATAGGTAGAGGTGAGTTTGAAGATATTGGGAGGCCTGGTTCCCATCATCCATCCTCCCTCCCCGCCCTGTGTTGGCTGAGGCTGATTGGACTTGCGATCCCAAAGCTGGAGGAACGCTCAAAAGAGTTTGAGAATGGAAAAATTCCAGGGGGTAAATTCCAAAGTTTGCGCTGCATTTTATTATATTTTTGTGATCAAAGGGCGCAGTGTGATATATGAAAAGGAGCACAGAAGAATCCCAGATCTGGGCTTGTTAGATTTTCTTTGGCTGATATTTGAATTATCCTGTGCTGCAAAATAACAGAGTTGGAAGGGACCTTATAGGTCATCTAGTCCAACCCCCTGCCCAAGCAGGAGATCCCCACACCATTTATGACAGAGGGCAGCCCAGTCTCTTCTTGAAAGCTTCTAGTGACGAAGCGCCCAGAACTTCCAAAGGCAACTTCTGTTCCATTAGTAAGCTGTTGGTAAGCTGTTCCGAGGAAAAACAGGGAATCGTGCAGAGATGCAACGGGCAGGCTCATTAGCCAGAAAGGCACAAATTCCTAGCTGTCTGCACCACCTGCATTCTGTTATTATTCTGTTATTCAGAAGTTATAGGAATTTCATCCCTGGAAGCTTTCAAGAAAATACTGGATTGCCATCTGTCAGAAATGGTGTAGGTTCTCCTGCTCGGTAGGTGGGGGTTGGACTAGATGACCTACAGGATCCCTTCCATTAATCTGTAAAGACTCCCTGCCTGCCTGAACTGGTGGTGGCCAGACCCAGAAACCAAGCAAGGAGAAATTTCATCAAAGAACCAAGGGGGCTTGGACTGCACCTCACATCAATATGAGTCTCGCTTTGCGTGATGGGTGGTGGAATCCCACCTCTCCAATCATAACTTGGCTTTAAAAAAAGTCACATTTCTGCGTTTCAGCGCTGTTGTGCAGAGGACATTTCAGAAGTGCAAATTAATTCAGGGGAGTTTATCCTCGTCGGCTATTCAGGGACTGCTTGGGAAGAGGGATTATGTTGCAAATAACCTACAAAACTGCATTAGTGAAATGTCAGCCGCTTGGCTTGTGACTGGAGTGTATTTATAGCTGGGGGGGGGGTGTATTTTACAACTCGAGCTAATTTTAGACCGCTGCTTGGGTTGAGAAAGAACTGAGGCTGGTGGGTTCGTTGATCTGCCTCTCAATTCATTCACATCTGGATTAAACTGGACAAAAGTCGGTCCGGATTGCAATTATAATCCAGTTCCCCAATCCGGTTCACTGTTTTGAGTCCAGCCAGAGCATGTTAGAAATGATCCACCTCCCTCCCTCCCTCCCTCCATCCATCCATCCATCCATCTATCTTTCTATCAGTGGTGGGTTTCAAAAATTGTTTGAACCTACTCTGTGGGTGTGGCCTCCTTTGTGGAAGTGGCTTGCCACCCATGTGACCAGATGGGAGTGGCTTGCCGCCCTCTCTCTCTCTCTCTCTCTCTCTCTCTCTCTCCCTCTCCCTCTCCCCCCCTCTCTCTCTCCACCCTGCAAGGGATTATGACATCGTAAAAGAGCCGAGGTGGCGCAGTGGTTAGAGTGCAGTACTGCAGGCCACTTCAGCTGACTGCTATCTGCAGTTCGGCGGTTCAAATCTCACCGGCTCAAGGTTGACTCAGCCTTCCATCCTTCCGAGGTGGGTGAAATGAGGACCCAGACTGTGGGGGCGATATGCTGACTCTGTAAACCGCTTAGAGAGGGCTGAAAGCCCTATGAAGCCCTATGAAGCGGTATATAAGTCGAACTGCTATTGCTATTGCTATCGTTAAAAGAGTATGATGATTCGAGCAAGCTCTGCCAATTTTACAATCTAATCTCCACTTCCAGCGTCCTACCTTCAAAGGGTGTCGTTCCTCAAATTCAAAAAGAAGATTTTGAGCTCATTTCCCCACCTGCAAGTGGGGAATTCTGCCCAGTTTGACGGCTCCAACTCTTTCTTTTTTCCCCTTCTCTCTCTCTCTCTTTCTCTCCCTGATTTGCAGCTGGGGGATTCCCCTTGGCATCACTGCGGCCGCCGTGGCCTTGAAAAAAATTGGCTATGACGCCTCGGACGTCTCGGTTGGCTGGTGCTGGATCGACATCAACGCGGAAGATAGGCTTCTTTGGATGCTGCTGGCAGGGAAACTGTGGGAAATCCTCGCTTATGTGACCTTGCCCTTCGTTTACGTCCTGATAAAGAAACACATCAACCGAGCGGTGGGTGTTGAGAATCTGATCGGCCGGGGGAGCTTCTACCGGCGTTCCTCAACTTGCAGTAATTCACTTAGTGACCGTTAAAAAGTTACAGCGGCACTGACAACATAGTGTAGCCTTTATTGTCATTGTGCAAAACAAATGCAACAAAATTGGTTCTTATGGGGACTTGTGGCCGTTTTTTCCCCACTTAACGACGGCTGTAGCATCCCGGCGGTCAGGCCATCAAAATTTCGGACGCTTTGCCATGGACTCATATTTATGACGGTTTGCAGCCTCTCGGGAATCCCCTTTTGTGACCTTGTGACGCGCAGAGTCCAATTCACTTAACAACCCCCCCCCCCGGTTGCTAACGTAACCCCTGCAGTGATTCATTTAGCAGCTGGTTGTTACATGCGGCAAACTAAGAAATTAAGCTCGGTTTCATTTAGCAACGGAAATGTGGTTGTAAGTCGAGGACTGCCTGTAATTGGGCAGGTCAATGATGGTAGATAACTTAAAACTCCCTCCCTCCCTCCCTCAGTCCATCTGTCTGTCTTCTATCAATCTATTATCTATCTGTCTTTCTGTCTTCCATCTATCTTCTATCCATCCATCCATCTTCTATCTATCTATCTATCTATCCCATCTCCCCTACCCCTTTCTCTTTCTTTCTTTCTTTCTTTCTTTCTTTCTATCTATCATCTATCTATCTATCTATCTATCTATCTATCTATCTATCTATCTATCTATCTATCTATCTTATCTGTCCACCTATCTTCTATCCATCCATCCATCCATCGATCTTCTATCTATCTATCTATCTATCTATCTATCTATCTATCTATCTATCTATCTATCTATCTATCTATCTATCTATCTATCTTATCTGTCCACCTATCTTCTATCCATCCATCCATCCATCCATCCATCGATCTTCTATCTATCTATCTATCTATCTATCTATCTATCTATCTATCTATCTATCTATCTATCTATCTATCTATCTCCCCTACCCCTCTTTCTATTTCTCTTTCTCGCTCATTCTATCTATGTATCTATGTATCTATGTATCTATGTATCTATCTATCTATCTATCTATCTATCTATCTATCTATCATCTATCTATCTATCTATCTATCTATCTATCTATCTATCTATCTATCTATCTATCTAATCTATCTATCTACCTACCTACCTACCTACCTACCTACCTACCTACCTACCTACCATCCTACCTACCTACCTACCATCCTACCATCACCTTTTATTTATTTATTCAATTTATTCAGCCCACCCCATCTAGTCAATGGGCAGCTTATCACATTTTAAAATGAAAAGCCATAGAAACCTCCAAAATCATTATACATCTAACTGGGGAAGGGTTGCCTCCCTCTTTTTCTTTCCCAGCACACAGCCCTCTCTGAGTATCGGCCCATTCTGTCCAGGAACCCGTCTTCCCAACCGAGAGCCGCCTCCGTAGCGGACAGGAAGCTGACCTTAATCCCGATTATTTTCATTTTCCTGCGTATCTGGAGTACCGTTCGTTTTGTCCTGACCCTTTCTGGCTCCCCTGCAGACCGAAACTGGCTCCTGGTCATACTTCACGTGAGTTTTGAAAAACAACAGGTTCCCTGCACGGGCCTTGCGCACCCAGCTGCCTCCAGATGTGCAGCAAAGGATTCTGGGAATTGAAGTCCACCTTGTTTAAAAGCTCAGGAGAGGTGTTTTTTTTTTTTTAAATTCCAGAAGCAAAATTTTTTTAAAAAAATTATTCCTCTCCTTTTCCCACCAGGGAGTTGGGAACACGTTTCAAGGAGCCGCAAACTGCATCCTTTTCGTCTTTTGCACACGAGTCGTCCGGAATAAGCTGTTTTCTTCCTTGTGCTGCTGGAGACACTCGGAGGCTCCCCCGCCGAGTTTGGAGACCAGCTTCCAGGCTGAGCCCCCGCTTCGCAAAGACTGGGAGCTGCTGCAAGGCAGCGATAGCACAGGGGAAGACTCACCCATCCCCTGAACGTTGGCCTGCATCGTGATGGAAATCACCTTTTTTGCCTGGTGGGGTTTTCACCGTGAGTGTTTTTAGCTTGTCCTCATTTTGCAAGGGGAGCTTTTAGAATAGAAAAGAATAGAACAAAACAGAACAGAACGGGAATGGAATGGAAGATGGGATGGGATAGAAAATAAATAGAAACTAGAAAATAAAATAGAAAATAGAATAGAAACTAGAAAATAAATAAAATAGAAACTAGAAAATAAATAAAATAGAAACTAGAAAATAAAATAGAAACTAGAAAATAAAATAGAAACTAGAAAATAAAATAGAAACTAGAACATAAAATAGAAACTAGAAAATAAAATAGAAACTAGAAAATAAAATAGAAAATAGAAAATAAAATAGAAAATAGAAAATAAAATAGAAAATAGAAAATAAAATAGAAAATAGAAAATAGAAAATAGAAAATAAAATAGAAAATAGAAAATAGAATAGAAAATAGAAAATAGAAAATAAAATAGAAAATAGAAAATAGAAAATAGAAAATAAAATAGAAAATAGAAAAGAATGTTACAATAGCAGAGTTGGAAGGGACCTTGGAGGTCTTCTAGTCCAACCCCCTGCCTAGGCAGGAAATCCTATACCGTTTCAGACAAATGGCTATCCAACATCTTCTTAAAGACTTCCAATGTTGGAGCATTCACAACTTCTGGAGGCAACTTCTGTTCCACTGATTAATTGTTCTAACTGTCAGGAAATTTCTCCTCAGTTCTAAGTTGCTTCTCTCCTTGATTAGTTTCCATCCATTGCTTCTTGTTCTACACTCAGGTGCCTTGGAGAATAGTTTGACTCCCTCTTTTTTGTGGCAACCCCTGAGATATTGGAAGACTGCTATCATGTCTCCCCTAGTCCTTCCTTTCATTAAACTAGACATACCCAGTTCCTGCAACCGTTCTTCATGTTTTAGTCTCCAGTCCCCTAATCCTCTTTGTTGCCCTTCTCTGCACTCTTTCTAGAGTCTCCACATCTTTTCTACACCGTGGCAACAAAAACTGGATGCCGTATTCCAAGTGTGGCCTTACCAAGTCCTTATAAAGTGGTATCAACACTTCACATGATCTTGATTCCATCCCTCTGTTGATGCAGCCTAGAACTGTGTTGGCTTTTTTGGCAGCTGCTGCACACAGCTGGCTCCTATTTAAATGATTGTCCACTAGGACTCCAAGATCCCTTTCACAGTTACTACTGTTGAGCAAGGTACCACCTATTCTCTACCTGTGCATTTTGTTTTTTCTTGCCTAAATGTAGAACCTTACTCCAGAATAGACTAGAATAGAAAATAGAATAGAATAGAATAAAGTAGGATGGAATGGAATTAGAAGAGAAGAGAGGAAATAGAAGCGAACCGGTAGCATTCCACCCCTGCTTTGAACAGTTAACTAAGCAAATGGCTTAAGTGGAGAACGAGCTATTTATCTGCTTTCTGATTTTTCTACTAAAACTTATCTTCTCATTGGTCCTTGTCTATGTTTTGTTCGGACAGGTAACAAAGACGCTGAGTGCCTCTCACAAGTGATATTCATTCACCTGAGAAAGAAGAGGGAAAAAACCCATAGACTTTTGGACTTTTTTTTTTAACAGAAAAAGAAAAACCATTAAGATTTTCACCATAAAACGGCTGGATTGGATTTCTTCCAAATAACTTTCTCAGGGTGTTCTTTCTTTCTTTCTTTCTTTCTTTCTTTCTTTCTTTCTTTCTTTCTTTCTTTCTTTCTTTCTTTCTTTCTTTCTCTTTCTTTCTTTCTTCCTTCCTTCCTTCCTTCCTTCCTTCCTTCCTCCTTCCTTCCTTCCTTCCTTTCTTCCTTCGTTTTTAAAAAGATGCTATGAAGACATCTCTTTTTCAATTTTTTAATTCAAGTTTTAAGAATAAAAGAGGATAACGCGTTGAATGAAATGTTAAGGAACAAGGCTTTCCAGGCTTAAAAGGTGGGGGGAAAGGAGAGATGTGGCTGTCGACACCCTATTTGGAAATCATAGAGGAAAGAGAGAGGGGGGGGGGGGGCTAGGTCCCATCATCCTCAACTAGCCCGATCAGGGATGGACATTGGAGTCGAGCAATTGCCTACAATTTTCTTCTTGAAACGATCCGATACGAGGCGGATACTTGTGGGTGGTAAAGACTTTGCATTTGAGTTGACTGCAAATGGTTGCATATCACTTAATTATGATTTTAATCGCAAGCCATCCAGGAAAGCAACGGACTCACACATGTCTGGTTCCAGTGGACAGCCACAATTTTGCAGGGATGCCACTTGGTTGGCCTTCGAATAAATGCTGCAATTTTTAAAACTTTTCTTTTTTGGGGGGGAGGGGGGGATGCTGATTTTTCTCGTTCTGTATACCTCACTTCTCCCTTGTGTGTTTGTGCGTTTTGAACATCCATGGAACAAAACTCTTAAATCTACAGATTAAAATTTAATTGTCCATCTGGGGCTTTGAACAAAAAGTGTGTTTTTTAAAAATAAAATAAAAATAAACGAGCTTTGAATCTTTGTTCGGTTTTTTTTTTTACCCCTGTTTTAATTCCACCCCCCCCCCACCCCCAGCAGTTCAATTTAGAGAGAATGGCAAAGATGCTTCAAAAGTGTATCTCGGTATATAATGCTTGTGTGTGTATGTGAGAGAGTTTTTCACACTTTCGTTTTCGGCGATTTGCTAGGTTTTTTTTAAAATCGTTCTCACAACCTTCTTGCATTTAAGTAACTATTTTTTACTCTTCTACCTTGTGATTTCTTGGTTTTGGCTCCCATTCAGAGCTTCTGCACTGGAGACAAATTCCATGTGTGTTTAAACACACTTTTCCAAATAAAGTATCCGATCAATTAATTCCCCCATTTCATGGGGAAACGGGGCGTTTAAATTAAGGAAGGACTGGGAAGAAAGTGCGAATAAATTGGCTTAGAATTGGGACGGAAGACCATCAGGAGATCACCAGGTGCTCGGATACGGAGGAAATTGGAAAAACTTTCTGTAGCGCAAACACTGGGAAAATTATGCGCCGTCCCTGAACCTGGAATCCCCTGGATGTAAATTTATGCAAAACAGCTCCCTAACTGCCATTTCTCTTTTCCCGGAATCTTCCCGCCTCCTTCTCCTGATTGGCTCTTAGTGCTTTTCCAGCATTTTTCCTTCAAAGGAAAAGACAGCTGTGGTTTTTCTCCCTTCACTCCCAAGACACCTTCCCCAAAAAAGAGTAAGTTGGGTTTTTAAAAAGAATTACTAGCCTTAAAGTCTAGAGACTGGCCTGCTCCAAATGGGGTGACAGAGGAGCAGTGGAGGGTCAGGGAAGATGCCAACGAATTTGGGGGATTTATTACAACAATTAGGAATCGAACAGGAAACTCTCAAGCCAAGGTTCAGAAGAAAAGAAGGGGGAAACCGTTTGCTTAGGTATGTCCTCTTTAATTTCCTCTTTGAGAAAAGCCGTCCGTTGTTGGTGATGGGCTCTAAGGAGCCTCCTCGGTCCGGCGCAGTCTATCTTGCAATCATCAGGGAAGGCAGCTTGTGGAGGTTCTCTGCCTGGATTCAGGGGGAGTGTGGTTTGTAAAAAATGTTTTGTTTTGTTTTGTTCGATCAGGGGTTCCCCTTGATCTCTCCGGAAGGATGGAGGACAATGAGGTCTCGGAACACACAATCCAAAGTAATGTGAGTTTGGAAGGCTGCGGAAAGTGCGGTTATTTCTAAGCTCCGGGGCAAGGCAGGGCAGAGAAATTATAAAGCATTTCTGAAGAGGATCAGCTCGCAACTGTATTAAAAAAAAAATTGCAGTGCCTAGAAAATCTTTGGAATCTCCTAAAGCTCAGCTGGCTTGCTTGTGGATGAGACCCCACCAGGAGATGCCTAGGGGTCCAAACTAACTTGGGGGAAATCGTTCGTTTCCCCTAACAGAAAAGCACATGCAAAAAATCGGCCGCCTTCTTATCCAAACCAGAAATTGGAAGGGAGAGGGGAAGCCTTCGATGAGTTGTGGGTGTTGCGTTGGTTTTTCTGCTTTCCACTAAAGGAATTGTGTTGTTGTTTTCTTCCACCTCCTCCTCCTGCACCTTCTCATAGAAACTGACCCGCCCACTCGTTCTCTCAATAGTGGGGTCCAGTTTGGGGTTTTTCCAGTATGGATATACGTTCTTCCTGATCACCAATCCCTTTGTGGTAAGTGAGCCCCGCTGGGTGCCGCTGGGTGGGCCTGGGTTTGGGACTTGGCAGTGATTCACACAACCTGTTGGGATTGCTGAGGTTACTCTGTGTGGAGCCAGTGTCTTTCATGCACTAGCCCACCCCATCGGGTTTTCAAAAGGGTATTGCCTCCCACTTTCTCCCCTTCCTTTTCCCCTTTTCCTTCCCTCGTCCCTTCCTTTTCCTCCCTTCCTTTCTTTTCTCTTTGTCTTTCCATCCCACCCCATCCCTTCCCCTCTCCTCTCCTCCAGTGGTGGGATTCATTTTTTTTACTACTGGTTCTGTGGGCGTGGCTTGCTGGGCATGATAGGGGAAGGATACTATAAAATTTCCATTCCCTCCCCACTCCTGGGAGAAGGATTCTGTAAAATCGCCATTCCTTTCCCACTCCAGGGGAAGGATACTGCAAAATCCCCATTGCCTTCCACTCCAGGGGAAGGATTCTGCAAAATCCCCATTCCCTCCCCACTCTTGGGAGAAGGATTCTGTAAAATCGCCATTCCTTTCCCACTCCAGGGGAAGGATACTGCAAGATCCCCATTCCCTCCCCACTCCAGGGGAAGGATACTGCAAAATCCCCATTGCCTTCCACTCCAGGGGAAGGATTCTGCAAAATCCCCATTCCCTTCCACTCCAGGGGAAGGATTCTGCAAAATCCCCATTCCCTTCCACTCCAGGGGAAGGATACTGCAAAATCCCCATTGCCTTCCACTCCAGGGGAAGGATTCTGCAAAATCCCCATTCCCTTCCACTCCAGGGGAAGGATACTGCAAAATCTCCATTCCCTTCCACTCCAGGGTAAGGAAACTGCAAAATCCCCATTTCCTCCCGATCAGCTTGGACTCGGGAGGCAGAGCATAGATGGGGTGGGGCCAGTCAGAGGTGGCATTTATGGGTTCTCCGAACTACTCAAAATTTCCGCTACTGGTTCTCCAGAAAAGATAAAGGCCACTCTTTTGAAGACAGCGAAGTCCACATTTTGGACAGAGAGGAGCACTGGTTTGAAAGAGAGGTCAAACAGGGCCATCTATGTCAAAATTACAGACCTCCCTCAACAGAAGGGGAGGGATACGGCATCATTTAACTCCAAACAGTCCTTTCAGCAGTTCCAAGAAGGCTCCACCCCCATTTGCACAGTTCAGGACACAGAAAAACCTCCAAGTGGCCTCAATGGCTTTCTAGAAGGCTGCAAATGACCAGCGGTCTGCAAGGAATCTCGATCCGTCCAGTCGGAGCTGAAGAAGCTTCTTGGATGAGAAGCGAAACGTTTTCCGAGAGCCAAGGTGGTGCAGTGGTTAGGGTGCAGTACTGCAGCCACTTCAGCTGACTGCTAGTTCAGCAGCTCGGCGGTTCAAATCTCACCGGCTCAGGGTTGACTCAGCCTTCCATCCTTCCGAGGTGGGTAAAATGAGGACCCGGATTGTTGTTGGGGGCAATATGCCGACTCTGTAAACCGCTTAGAGAGGGCTGAAAGCCCTATGAAGCGGTATATAAGTCTAACTGCTATTGCTATTGCTATTGCTATAAAAACAAGGAAGTCTTCAAAAAGCACCTTTTGGAAACCATGGTTTGTTTTCCTTCAAGAAAAAATAAAACCCAGTCTGGTTTTTCATCTGGGCCTCAGGCCTCATCTGCCCAGCATAATGGCCGACGGTGAACCACGTTGTTTGGAGGGGAAACTGTCCCAAAGTTCCCCCCCCCCGCAAATTAAAATTCTTTAGCATCTCTGCTCCAGATTCCTTCAGGACCTGGATTTTCGATAGGGCTCTGCGTCAGAGGCAGAGAGGGGGCCAGAGCCATATGACAGTTATTCAGCTGCCTTCGGAGTCAGACATCAGTGAGGCAGAAGAACAACTGGAGCCTGTTCCCAGTGTGCGCATGCACAGAGTTGCCAGACGAAGGGAACAGCTAAAGAACAGGGGTTGACTTGGGAGTGAGGCCACAGGTGGACGGTGAATGGCCCCTCCCAGATGGAATAAAAGAGGAGTGAAATCGGAGTGGAGTTTGCAGGAGACCATTAGTTCATTTAATTGGTTCGTGACTCTCCAAGGCTCCTTGCCAATTTCTGCAGATATCAGCCTGGCAGCTCTCCAAGCCAGATAAGGTCTGTGACTGTAAATCCTCCCTGGAAAGACTTTGCTGGGTGTGAATGAGCAGAATTCACGGTCAATTCATAAAAGGGCTTTTTGTCAGGACAAGGAGTTTTCTTCCTGCTCTTGGGAAGCCTCGGTCAGAACACTGGCCTACCTTGCAGGGATGTGTTAGGGGAAGTGGAAGGAGGCAACTGGGAAGGAAGTGCAATACCGTTGTGTGTTCTTGATGTGTTTTTTCCAATTTATGTTTTTAAGGTAAAGATACAGTTGATGAATCTTCAGAAGCAAGGAATCGAGAAAGACTCTGTGCGTTTCAAGTTCTTACTCGTCCTCACCATTTTGGTCCCCATTGGAGGTCTTTTGGGGGTGTATCTCTGGGGCTGCCTGGCAGACACATATGGCAGGTACAGTAGGCATAACTTAAACGGTATTCCTGGGCTGTGGACATACAACAAAGTGCCAAATTTCAGCTGTTTCTGTTGGCATTGGTGCAGTGGTGAAATTCTTTTTTTTTTTTTTACTACCAGTTCTCTGGGCGTGGCTTGGTGGGCATGGTGTGGCTAGGTGGGTGTGGCTTGGTGGGCATGACAGGGAAAGGATCAGAGGTGGGTTCATACCAGTTCGCACCGGTTTGGTAGAACCAGTTCGTCAAATCTACCGAACCGGTTAGAAGAGGTTCCACCAGTGGACCCGGAAAGCAGGCCACACTACAGAAGAGGTTCCAAAAACTTTTGAAATCCACCACTCACACACACGCACACACACACACACACTCTCACACAGAGGGAGAAAGAGGAAGAAAGGAAGAAATAAATAAAGAAAAAAGAAAAAAAGAAAGAGAGATGAAAGAAAAAAGGGAAAAGGGGACAGAGACAAAAGGAAGGAAAGAGAGAGAGAGAGAGAAAGAAAGAAAGAAAACACATGGCCAGCAAGCCACTCCCACAGGTCACATGGCTGGCAAGCCACTCCCACAAAAGAGGCCACACCCACAGAGTAGGTTCAAAAAAATTTTGGAAACCCACCACTGGAAAGGATACTGCAAAATCTCCATTCCCACCCCACTCCTGGGGCCAGCCAGCGGCGGCATTTGCCGATTCTCCAAACTACTCAAAATTTACGCTACCGTTTCTCCGGAACCTGTCAGAAGCTGCTGGATTTCACCCCTGCATTTGGTGCCATACGTTGCCATGTAACGTGGAACCATTTCCTGAGTACCAACTTAGCTCCTAACCACCAGCGCGCCAAATCAATTAAGAGAATCAAAGTTTAAATTGAGCCAGATTAACAGGGGCTGTGTTTAAATAAATATACAATAAATGACATAATAACAGAATTGGAAGAGACTTTGGAGGTCTTCTAGTCCAACCCCCTGCTCAAGCAGGAGACTCTATACCATTCTGGACAAATGGCTGTCCAATCTCTTAAAAACTTCCAGTGTTGGAGTCCCCACAACTTCTGGAGGAAAGTCATTCCGCTGATTAATTGTTCTCACTGCCAGGAAATTTCTCCTTAGTTCTACATTGGTTCTCTCCTTGTTTAATCTCCATCCATTGCTTCTTGTCCTGCCTTCCGGTGCTTTGGAGAATGGGTTGACCCAGTGGTGAAATTCAGGTTTTTTACTACCGGTTCTGTGGGCATGGCTTGGTGGGTGTGGCAAGGGAAGGATACTGCAAAATCTCCATTCCTTTCCCACTCCAGTGGAAGGATACTGCAAAATCCCCATTCCCTCCCCACTCCAGGGGAAGGATACTGCAAAATCCCCATTCCCTCCCCACTCCAGGGGAAGGATATTGCAAAATCCCCATTCCCTTCTCAATCCTGGGGAAAGGATACTGCAAAATCCCCATTCCCTTCTCAATCCTGGGGAAAGCATACTGCAAAATCTCCACTGCCACTCTACTCTAGGGCCAGCCAGATATGATATTTGCCAGTTTTCCAAACTACTCAAAATTTCCACTACCGGTTCTCCAGAACCTGTCAGAACCTGCTGGATTTCACCCTTGGGTTAACCCCCTCTTCTTTGTGGCAACAGCTATTACATCACCCCTAGTCCTTTTTTTAAACCAGACATACAGGAAGGCCGAAATTAGCAGAGTGACGCGAGTGAGTTAGAGTCGTCCTTCTATCTCCAATTGGGTTGTTATTCTATATTTTTTAATAATACTTATTGAATGAATCATATCTATATAATTTTGAAAAGTTTATTTGCTCAGGAAATCATTGTCTTGGGCCTTCTAGCCTCAACAATATGAATAGATCCCCATTTTAATCTTCTCTGTCCCCTCACCCTAATTCCCCTGATGCCAACATCTGGATGGTTACAGCACATGTTGGAGCTCCCCCTGAAGGTATTTTAGCGTATTGCATGAAACTGTTCCTCTAAAACAGTGTTTCTCAACCTTGGCCACTTGAAGATGTCCGGACTTCAACTCCCAGAATTCCCCAGCCAGCGAATGCATTCGCTGGCTGGGGAATTCTGGGAGTTGAAGTCCGGACATCTTCAAATGGCCAAGGTTGAGAAACACTGCTCTAAAAAAAAAGACAAACAAGATGCTGGTGGCTGATCTTTGAATGTGTCTCTTTCTGTGTCTTTTCAGAAAATCCGCCCTCTTAATTAGCAACGGATTTAGTATTTTTTCGTCCGCCGTCTTGTGTTTTGATAAAATATTCGAGCGCTTTGAATTCAGCATCTTTGCCCGTTTTTTTGTAGGAATGGGGTCAGGTGAGTCCTTGGCCACTTAAAAGGGCTGAACTCTGTCTTTGCGTTAAATGTTCCTTAATTTAGGAGTTTAGGATTGGGGAAGTAAAAAGTATAACACAGTGCTCCCTACCTTGGAGATTTAAATCTGCAAATATCAGGGCCAACCACGCACCATTAGATACCCCAAATTCCTGCCCTTGCTAGAATGTAGGCTGTGACCATGATGCAGTGTTTAATTTATTCCACAGGAACACTTATTTACTCTTCCCCTCTCTACATCCTTGAAATCTCTTCCTTGAATATGAGGGGAGCCTTGGTGACCACTTTGTTCCTCTTCTTCATGTGGGGATACCTTCTGGTCCAAATCTTAACCAGTCCCTGGATCTGGGGAAATGAAGAAAGTAAGTATTTTCACCTTCATCCTTGCTGCAAATGTTAAGTCATGCTAAGCCAGGGAGGGTAGTGTGTAATGGGCTTCAGTAGGCAAGAACCAGACCAGCATAGCTGGAACAACATTTATTGACTCAAAAATGGAACTCAGGAACTGCAGGCAAATGCTTATGATTTATACTCTAGGCCCACGGAGCCTTAACCAATCATAGAACTAGAAAAAGTCTGCCCAAATATAAGTAAATGTTCTAAATTTCCCTCCAAAACAATTGGGGGTCATCTAAAGGTTAGTTTCACTTTAGCACAGTTAACACTTAGGGTCATCTAAAGGTTAGTTTCACTTTAGCACAGTTAACAGGATCATCTAAACATTAGTTTCACTTTAGCACCTTTAATAGGGTCATCTAAAGGTTAGTTTCACTTTAGCACAGTTAACAGGATCATCTAAAGGTTAGTTTCACCTTAGCACAGTTAACAGGGTCATCTAAAGGTTAGTTTCACTTTAGCACAGTTAACAGGATCATCTAAACGTTAGTTTCACCTTAGCACACTTAACAGGGTCATCTAAACATTAGTTTCACTTTAGCACCTTTAATAGGGTCATCTAAAGGTTAGTTTCACTTTAGCACAGTTAGCAGGATCATCTAAAGGTTAGTTTCATTTTAGCACAGTTAACAGGATCATCTAAACGTTAGTTTCACCTTAGCACACTTAACAGGGTCATCTAAAGATTAGTTTCACTCTAGCACAGTTAACACTTAGGGTCATCTAAAGGTTAGTTTCACCTTAGCACAGTTAACAGGATCATCTAAACATTAGTTTCACTTTAGCACCTTTAATAGGGTCATCTAAAGGTTAGTTTCACTTTAGCAGAGTTAACAGGATCATCTAAAGGTTAGTTTCACTTTAGCACAGTTAACAGGATCATCTAAACATTAGTTTCACCTTAGCACACTTAACAGGGTCATCTAAAGGTTAGTTTCACTCTAGCACAGTTAACAGTTAGGGTCATCTAAAGGTTAGTTTCACTTTAGCACAGTTAACCCAATGATATACATTCAATACGTAACAGAGGATATCTTTCCATTGTCAAAAATCCCAGTGCAGAGGGATCAAAACAAGATAAGAGGCAGTAGAAAAGAGAAAGTTTAGTCTAAAACCTGGACTGTGGCCAGCAACTTCCTAACATTCTCCCTCCCTCCCCGGCTTCTCTCTGCCACAGATTTTTCATTATTAGTGGGTGTTACAGCCATATTTGCCATAATTAGTAGTATATTTTTGGTGCCATCTCCGGAAAGTCCGAGGTTTCTGTTCTTGCAGAGGAATGACCAAGAGAAAGCAAGACAAGGTACGTCTGGCATTACGGCTTTATGAGCCATTCATCTGGACCAAAGGGAGGATCAGGCCAGTAGCCCAGCTTCTGCCCTTCGGATCTGCAGGACTTGGTGGCTCCTTCCAAAGGTAGTCCTGTTCTACATGTTCTTGTCTTCCCCTCCTCTTCCTCCTCCTTTAGTTTTGAAGAAGCTGAGAGGGAAAGAAGACGTGGAGGATGAGATGTTGGAACTTTATCAAGAACACCTTGCCGAAAGCAACCAGAAGAACATGACAGTGTGGAAACTTCTTCGCTTCGGCAGCCTCCGGTGGCATCTCATCACCGTTGTGGTCTTGGTCTCCGGAAGTCGATTTATCCAAACAAACGCGGTTAGGGACTTCCCCGAGTAACCTCGCATACCATTTGCTTTTTCACGGTTCAAATTTGGAGTCTGTCCAAAGTGACGAGTGTCTGGCTTGTTATCCAGGAACAACGTTTCTGGATCCAGGTCCAGACTCTTCCTGGGCTGCTGGACAACCAAGGGATGGAGAGGCAGCTGTTACAGTTTAAAAAAGGGCAAAGTGTGATGGAATGGGTTCTGGATTCCCAGGAGGGAGGAGCTGCATTCCAGAGACAACGCAGTTATGATAGTTGGTATGAGAGAAATAGGGTGAGGACGGTTCCTCCTCAATAGTTCCCAGAATCTAAGCTTTATGGTGCAATTGTCTGGTATTATTTGGCAAGATTCAGTCTGCAGGTGATGAATCAGAAGAATTTCATTAAGGGTTGTTAGAGCCTGAGCCAATTCTACGTGTGCCTCCATCTGCATCTCTTTTATCTTTGATTGCAGGTTTTACTTTTCGCACAGCAGACCTATAGAATTTTAGGACTATCCGCCAAAGATATGAGGCTCCTTCCCTTAGTAGGAGGCTTGATCGTCCAGATGATGCTTCTGATAACTGTAAGCCACATTAAATCCCTTGATTACTGGCTTGTTTGTGTTCTCAGCTGCCTCCATCACCCCACTGATTTAGAGTGATGTACCCCAAAGCAATGCAACCAGCAGGGAGCAGTTCGGACTAGCGAAAACACAATAACAAAAGTGAAGACTGGAATTATTTTAGCCTTGGTGAAGAATTGTGGGCTCCGTAGTTTGATGATCTATTGATTTGTGTTCTTGGCTGTCCATGGTCTTCTCGGGAGTTTTTCTCCAGGGTCCCGAAGTGTCAATCCTCTTCTGCTTTGTTTTTTCCCCCCTAGATCTGCACCATCGAGCCCTTGGGGCGGAGAGTTTTCCTTTTGGGTGGCATCATGATTTGTATCATCTCAAATATTGCCCTAGTTTTCTTTTTTAAGGTAGGTAACATTCCTGATCTCTGCACCGGGCCAATTGAGTGCCCCTCCCTCTTAACGTCCCTGTGCTTTTTCTCACACACAAACCTTCCCAGCCAGTTAAAATTGATCTGGTGAATTTCATCCAGTTGTTCAATTTCACAAGTCCATCCATTTCACCAATCCATCCATTTCACCAATCTGTCAATTTCATCCAGTTGATCAATTGCACCCATCCATCAATTTTATCCAGTTTTTCATTTGCACCAATCCATCAATTTCACCAATCCATCAATTTCACTAATCCATCAATTTCATCCAGTTGGTCAATTTCACCAATCCGTCAATTTCAGCCAGTTTGTCTTTTGCACCAATCCATTAATTTCATCAATCCATCAATTTGGTCCTGTTTGTCAATTTACCTATCTGTGAATTTCATCTAGTTGGTCAATTTCACCAATCCTTAAATTTCATCCAGTTGCACCTGTCCATTGCATCAGTCCATCAATTCCAACAATCTGTCAATTTCATCTAGTTGGTCAATTTCACCCAGTTTGTCAATTTCACCAATCAATCAATTTCACCCAGTTTGTCATTTGCGCCAATCCGTCAATTTCATCAATCCATCAATTTGGTCCTGTTTGTTAATTTAATCTATCTCTAAATTTCATCTAATTGGTCAATTTCACCAATCCTTAAATTTCATCCAGTTGCACCAGTCCATCAATTTCAACAGTCCATCAATTTCAACAGTCTGTCAATTTCATTCAGTTGGTCAATTTCACCCAGTTGGTCCATTTCATAGTTAATGCCAGTTTTCTCTAGATGGGGTTCTCAAACCCTGTGGAAGATCAGTTGAAGAAATGAAGTTGGGGGTGGGAGGGTTACTACTTTGATGGTCACCCCACAGGTGCTTCCTTCTTCCCCACAGAGCAACAACCCCGCCCTGGCCTTCATCAGCATTGTTTTGATTATCCTCTTCTTTGTGGGCTACATAACGGGACCAGGTTTGTGATCAGCTGGGCTACGGAGTCTTCGCAAGTGGAAAAAGACCAAGGGAAGTTTCTGCGGTTGTTGCTTAAAAAATAACATTACAAGGCCTGCCCTCTTTTCTCCATCCAGCTTCCATTCTTCCCTTGATTATTGGTGAATTGTTCTTCCAGTCATCCCGAGCGTCCGCATTTGTCATTGCAGGATCCGTCAATTGGACAGTCCAAATTTTCTCAGCCTTGCTGTTTGTTCTGACTAAGGTAAGGGACCTTGTAATCCCTTTGGAAATTTAAAAAGTACTGTAATTTTCATATTATAAGACGCCCTTTTCCACACCCTAAAAGAAGGTGGAAATTTGGGTGCATCTTATACACCGAATGTAGCCAAAAATGCGAGGCATGGAGGAGGAGATGGTCTGTGGCAATTCCTGCAGCCTGGGACAGCTGATTGGGGGTGTTCAGCTATTTGGAGGCTAATCCACCCGTCAATCAGCTGCTCATGCTGAATCAGGCTGTGATAACGTGCTGAAGCTGACCTGGCTGTTTGCTATTTGCTGCAAGGAGGCGTCAGAGTTTGCAGCAGCAATCACATTCAGAAAGCAGACACAAGTAATGGATTCAGAAGGATTCAATAACTTCTCTTTATATATAATATAACACATGAAGTAAATATACAATACCAAAAGCAGCTTTTCCAACGTAGTATTTTCAGCAGAGGAGAGAAGTTTCACTTCCAGTTTTAGTTTCAGATATCAGCACAGCATGCAGCTTTAGTACAGAACAACCCACGCTCAGGCTCCTTGCTGTCTCCTTCCTTGTTCACACAGCAAAGAGTGTTTGTTTCCAAACAGCCCTCAACTCTCTCACACACTGACAGGACGCTAGCCAGATGAATACCATGGATGCTGGTAGGCAGAGGCAGATTTTTTTTTTTCTTATTTTTCTCCCCCAAAACTAAGGTGAGTCATACTCCAGAGTTTCTTATGCTCCGAAAAATACGGTAAATAAAATATATTAAAGAAATGTTTACTTAAAACTCCTGGGGATTTTTTTTCAATACAGAGGTGACCTTCCCATGAAATTCTGTGTGACTTGTGGGTCTGCCAAGTTTGATCACAATATTTCTTAATTTTTGTTTCTGTCTCTAGTCCTACCTTGAGACCTACTACTTGCTCCTTTACTGGCCTTTTATGATCCTCGCCTTTATCTACATTTTCTGGAGAGTCCCAGAAACCAGCGGCAAGACATTTCAAAAGATCCAGGAGAACATGGCGGCGTATTCCAGAAAAATAGTGGCTGAATAGAAACAGGAGATCTCTTTCTTCCCTCTGTTTTCAAAGTTGATCTGGAATTAAAATAATGAAGTAAAACAGAAGCTCTCTTCAAGCTGGATGGATTTATTTGTACTGTTTTTAGCTCCTCTACACTAGTTTGGGGGGGGGGATTGGATTATAAATTTAGCAGAGCTGTTGGGAGTGTCAGCCCTGCGAGGTAGGCCAAGGCAGAAAATCAATCCTGTAGGAAGGCTTTAAAAAATTCCATTATTGAGATTAGCTATAAAAAGAACATCTCGCAAGCCCGATTCTGCTTTATCCCATTTTTCTGTTGCTCCAATGAACCAGGAAGGCACTTCCAAATATTGTCTTATTCCCCAAAGGACATAAAATAATTTCCCACCCTTTTTAGCTATAATTCTTGCATATTTCTGCCAAGGTGGTTTTCCTGACTCCATTATTAGGGGAACAATTCAGCTTGTAGCTCCCATTATATAAGAAATGGATTGCCTCCTCTATCCTATCCCTTTCTCTCCCTCAGGATTGCCCCATAGAATCCTCTCCTCTCCCCTTCTCTCCCTCAGGCTTGCCTCACAGTAGCCCCACTTATCCTATCCCCTTCTCTCCCTCAGAACCACTGTTCCCTCTAAGGTGCGCGGCTGCGCGGCCGCGCACCTTGCAAGAAAGCCCCGCGCAGAGTTTCTATCTGCCGCGCAGAGATTTCTGTAAAGGAAACGTTTTGCAGGCGGCTACAACTGGATCCGGCAGTGCTGTTGCCTGTTGGAGGAGGAGGAGGCGAACCAGCCTGCCACCAACGGCCACCGCCAGCTCCGCCGCTCTTCCCGCCCCCTTCCCAGTCCCACAGTCCAGCGGACGCAGCAGAAGCAGCCCCGGGGCTCCGCTGCCGCTCCCCCCATTTTCTGGACGGGGATCCCTTGGAGAGGGGATTCCTTCCTGCGAGACCCCGTCCAGAAAATGCGGGGAGCGGCAGCGGAGCCCCGGGGCTGCTTCTGCTGCGTCCGCTGGACTGTGGGGCTTGGAAGGGGGCGGGAAGAGCGGTGGGGCTGGCGGTGGCCGACGGTGGCAGACTGGTTCGCCGCCTCCTCCTCCAACAGCACTGCTGGATTTCCGCCCAACGCTGCGGGGGCGCCAGCGGGAGCTTTGGCAGCTTCACCTCAGCCGCAGCGCTGGGCAGCAAATGTGCTGGTGCTGTTGGAGGAGGAGGAGGAGGCGGCAGCAATAGCACCTGAGGACAGGACAAGAAGCAATGGAAACTTGTCAGAAGGAGACTCAAGCTGGAAATAAGGAGAAATCTGACAGTAAGAACAATTAAAATCCTAGGAAAATGTCCTTTCATGAAAAATTACTTTTTCAGTTAACTCTGCCTGGCATTAGTTGGGGGAACAGAAATATTAGTTGGCCAATTCTAAAAGAGAGCACCAGAAAGAACTTAAAAGATTTTTTAAGAGAGCTGGGTTTTTCATTTATATTATATGTATGAACAGAATTAACACAAATTGCAGATACCAATCAAAAATAAAGAAAAAAAGGATGAAATAATGCTCATTTTTAAAAACTCAATGAAAATAAAAACAATATACCAAGAAGGTGGCATACTGGTTGTGATTTGATCTCTTCGGGGGATCCCGGGGATCCCCTATACAAGTATTTTAATATTGCAGACTTGCAGTATTATAAGTCATACTGATATTATAGAACACTTTAATTAAGCGGGTCCCTTGAATAAACATAACTTTGAGTTTCAAATAACACTGATTTCGTTGTTGTCTTAGGTGACATCTGTGAAAAAAATTCAGGCATGAAAATGTACCGCTCAAACACTATACTTTTCCGCTCACACTGAAAAAAAATTAGAGGGAACATTGCTCAGAACCCCCTTATCCTATCCGTTTCTCTCCCTCAGGCTTTCTCCACAGAATCCTCTCCTCTCCTCTTCCAACCAATCAGAATACATGTCTTACACAGGAACAGGAAACAGAGAGGTGGGACTAAACAGGTTATAAAAAGCTTTTCAAGCCCCTCCTTCAGCCCTTCTCTTCTTCTCCACCAACATTGAAGTACGTGATCACCTTTTCTGTTCAGGGCTCAAGCCATGTGGCCCTGTCCAACAATAAACCATCTTTCCAAGCAGCCTCCATGTCTCCAGTGTCTTTTTCCCCACTTGGAGCTGAACCCATTTCTTTCATCATGACAATGCTCAAAAATTGCTACAATGTTGAGGCTGGAAGGAAAGACAAAAGTAACATTTTGGAGGGCGGGGGGATTTCATCCTACCCCAACCTGGCCCAAAATAAAATATCTCACCCAAGCACAAAATTATTTAATAAGGCGGAATGCTCCCCAAAATGGAGTTCTTCATTCAAACTCGGTTCCTATTTTTTAAAAAAAGGCATTTAACAGGGTGAGTGAAAGCCGGGCGAAATGCTTTCCTGCACTCTGCAGTGTGTCTTTGTGTTTGTATAAGTTTATTCGTTTTATCAACAACAATAACATGCAAAACATAAAAACATACATCTAAACTAAGAACAAAAATTGTGTACAGAAAAGGGTAAAAAATTGACCCAAATATCAAATTAAATTTAAAGATAAATAATCCACCCTAATTGGATGCTGGAAAAAAAAAAGGAAATTTTTAAAAAACCCAGATAAATCCTTCTATCCTTACACAATTATGTCTAAAATATAGGTAGTCCTTGACTTGCAATGGTTCATTTAGTGACCAAAGTTGCAATGGCACCAAAAAGAGTGACTTATGACCATTTTTCACACTTTTGTTTTTAAATAGTCTTTATTGGTTATACATTTTTTAAAGGATAAAACATACAAATACAAATACAGTTTTAAACATACAACCCCCCCATCCCCCCCCCACGGTGACAGTCATTCACAGCCCAACTTTTTTTTCCTTCCTCATTGTTTAGTCTCTAAGCAGCATCTTCTCTTTACAAAGTTCAGGGATCTATTACAATACCTATGTTCACTTTTAGTTCCATTGTTAACAACTGCTATTTAACTTTCCCCGTTTTAAGTCCCTGCTGTTCTCCTTGTCGCTCACATATACCATAGGTTCCAGCTAACTGAACCGGGAGGCCCTCACAACAGTCACTCGTGCCCTTGTGACCTCTAGGCTGGAATACTGCAATGTGCTTTACATGGGGCTGCCCTTGAAGAGCATTCAGCGACTTCAGCTAGTCCAGAATGCAGCCGCGCGAGCGATTGTGGGTACACCTCGTTTCACCCACGTAACACCTATCCTCCGCGAGCTGTACTGGCTGCCTGTTGATCTCCGGGTGCGATTCAAGGTGCTACTTATCACCTATAAAGCCCTTCATGGTACTGGACCTGGGTACTTGAGAGACCGCCTACTGCCAATTACCTCCACTAGACCGATACGATCGCATAGATTAGGCCTCCTCCGAATTCCATCATCCAGCCAGTGCAGACTGGCAACTACCCAGAGGAGAGCCTTCTCGGTGGCTGCTCCGACCCTCTGGAACGAACTCCCCGTGGAGATTCGGACTCTCACCACCCTCCAGTCCTTCCGCGCTGCCCTAAAGATCTGGCTGTCCCGGCTGGCCTGGGGTTAAGATTCTGACCCCACTCGAATTGTGTGACTGTTGTGTTTCTTTTAATATGTTGTATTGTCCTTATGTTGGAAATTGTTTGTCCTCCCCCCCCCCTTTTTGAACTGTGAGCCGCCCTGAGTCCCCCCAGGGAAAAGGGCGGCATACAAATAAAGGGAAAATTAAAAAAATAAAAAAATAAAAAAAAGATAATGTTCTGTTTCTCCTTTGTCCCTCAGCCAACCTATCATTCTGTCCATTTTTGCACATTCATAGATCTTTTTAATTATGGCATCTTCCGGCGGTATGGTAGTAGATTTCCAAAATTGTGCATAGGTTATTCTTGCAGCCACAATTATATGTAGGCTCAAATACCATATAGATTTACTCATGTTTTCTGGTTTTATGCTTAGTGAAAAATTCTCGGGTTTCCATTCCATGCTTGTCCCGGTAACCTCTTTTAGCCATTTTTGAATCCTTCTCCAGTATTTCGTGGCCTCAGTATAAGACCACCAAATATGGTAGAATGTGCCACACTTATGACCATTGCAGCATCCCCATGGTCACATGATTTACATTCAGATGCTTGACTCAAATTTATGACGGTCGCAATGCCCCAGAATCACGTGATCCCCTTTTGCGACCTTCTGACAAACAAAGTCAATGGGGAAGCCAGTTTCACTTAATAACCATGGGACTAACTTATCAACGGTAGTGATTCACTTAACAACTGTAGCAAGAAAGGTCGTAAATTGGCACAAAGTTCACTTAACTAAAGTCTCACTTAGCAACAGACATTTCAATCTCTGAAAGCGGAACGACCTGGATGTAAATGTATGCAAAACAGCCGCCTAACTGCCATTCTGCTTTTCCCGGAATGTTCCCGCCTCCTTCCCCTGATTGGCTCTCACTGCTGCTCCAGCATATTTCATTCCAAAGAAAAGACAGCTGTGGTTTTTCTCCCTTTACTCCAACACACCACCAAAAATAGTAAGTTGGCTTTTAAAAAAAAATATTTCTAGCCTTAAAATCCAAACTCTGGAAGATCGGCCTCCACCAAATAGGCTGGCAGAAGAGCGGCAGAGGATCAGGGAGGATGCCAATTAATTTAGGGAATTTATTACAACAATTAGGAATTGAACAGGAAGCTCTCAAAAGGGAAAAAAGGGGGGGGAACCCTTTGCTTACATTTATCCCCTTTGATTTCCTCTTTAAGAAAAGCCGTCCATCGTTGGCGATGGGCTCTATGGAGCCTCCCTGATGTTCAGCAGTCTACCTTGGAACAGGAGTCACCTGGGAGAACAGTTTGGGGAGGTTCTGTGGCTGGATTCCTGGGGGTGGGGGAGAATTGTTTGTAATTATAGTGGAAGAATGAACAAAGTGTGAGGCTTTTTTGCTTTTTTTTTTTTGCTTTTTGTTCTATCAGGGGTTCCCCTTGATCTTCCCGGAAGGATGGAGGAAAAAGAGGAATCGGAACTCTCACTCCAAAGTAATGTGAGTTTAGAGGGCTGCCGAAGTTGCGGTTTATCTTGATCCACGGTTATTTCTAAGCTTCAGGTCAGAGAAATTTTAAAGAATTTCTGAAGAGGATCAGCTCGCAACTGTATTAAAAAAACAAATTGCAGTGCCTAGAAAATCTTTGGAATCTCCTAAAACTCAGCCGGCTTGTTTGTACTGTTTGTATAAGAAGATCAGAAGGGTGAAAGGAGAGGGAGGTCTAAGATGTGTTGTGGGTGTTGTGTTGGTTTCTATCTTTTTTTCCACTGAAGGAATTGTGTTGTTGTTTCTCCCCTCCTGCACCTTCCCATAGAAACTGACCTGTCCATTCATGATCTCATTTGCAGGGTCCAGTATGGCATCTTTCCAGTATGGATACATGGCCTATCTCATCACCAATCCCATTGTGGTAAGTGAGCCCTGCTGGGTAGTCCTGGGTTTGGGACTTGGTAGTGATTCACACAACCTATTCGAGTCGCTGTGGTTGCTCTGTGTGGAGCCGGTGTATTTCATGGCACATGGATCCTGGATTATCCCACCCCCATGGGGTTTTCAAAATGGTATTGCCTGCCCTGTACTCTCCATTCCACTTTTCCCTCTTCCTTTCCTCTTCCCTTCCTTTCCCCCTTTTTCCTTCCCTTCCCTTTCCCTTTCCTTTTCTATTCCATCCCATCCCATCCTTTGTCCATCTACATTAAAAAGAAAAAAGACATTCTTTTGAAGACAGAAAAGTCCACATTTTGGACAAAGAGGGCCACCAGTTTGAAAGACGGGTCAGAGAGGCCATCTATGTCAAAAGTACAGCCCCCTCCCCTCAACAGAGGAGGAGGGATATGTCATCATCTATCACCAGTTTACAACACAGTCCTTTCAGCACAGTAGTGGGAATCGTTTTTTTTTTTACTGTCGGTTCTGTGGGCGTGGCTTTGAGGGCATGGTGTGGCTTTGTGGGCGTGGCTTTGTGGGCATGGCAGGGGAAGGATACTGCAAAATCCCCATTCCCTCCCCACCCCACTAACCTGCTTTCCAGCTCCGTTCTCCTGTTCAGGGCAACAAAAGAAGATCAGCTGAGAGGCAGCAGGGGCATGGCCAGCCTATTTGCCGGTTCTCCAAACTACTCAAAATTTCCGCTAACCAGTTCTCCAGGACCTGTCAGAACTGGCTGAATACCACCTCTGTGTCAGCAGTTCCAAGAAGGCTCCACACCCATTTGCACAATTCAGGACACAGGACAACCTCCAAGGGGTCTCAACGGCTTTCTAGAAGGATGCAAATGACCAGCGGTCTGCAAGGAATCTAAATCCTTCCCTTCCTCACTGTCCAGTCAGAGCTGAAGAAGCTTCTTGGATGAGAAGCGAAACGTCTTCCAAATAAAAACCAGAAAAGTCCAGTTGCCTCTTGAAAAAAGCACCTTAGGGACAACCGTGGTTTGTTTTCCTTCAAAAAAAAAAACCCAGATGTGGTTTTCCACCTGGCCGGTCTCACCTGCCCTTCATAACGGCTGCGTTGTTTGGAGGCGAAAGAGGGGGAAATGTCATTCAGTTGGTCAATTGCACCAATGTCAATTTCATCCAGTTGGTCAATTGCACCCATCCATCAATTTCATCCAGTTGGTCATTTGCACCAATCTGTCAATTTCATCAATCGATTCATTTCACCAATCCATCAATATTGTTTTGTTGGTCAGTTTCATCTAGCTGGTGAATTTTACTAATCCTTAAATTTAAGCCAGTTGGTTAATTGATCCAGTCCACGAATTTCACTAATCCATCAATTACACCAATCCATCAATTTAATCCAGTTGGTCAATTGCACCAATGTCAATTTCATCCATTTGATCAATTTCACCAATCCATCAATTTCATCCAGTTTGTCATTTACACCAATCCATCAATTTCATCAATCCGTCAATTTCATCAATCCGTCAATTTCATAGAGTTAATGCCAGTTTTCTATAAATGGGGTTCCTAAACCCTATGGAAGATAGGAGGTTGGTTGAAGATGTGAAGTTGTGGGAGGGGTTACTAATTTGATGGCCACCCCACAGGAGCTTCCTTCTTTCCCGCAGATCAACAGCCCTTCGCTGGCTATCTTCAGCATTGTTCTGATTTTCATCTTCTTTGTGGGCTACTCAATGGGAGCAGGTTTGTGATCAGGTGGTATACGGAGTCTTCGCAGGTGGAGAGAGACCAAGGGAAGCTTTTGCGGTTATTGCTTTTAACATAAAATAAAAAAATAAAATAATAATAAAATAAAATAAAATAATAAAATAAAAATAAAATAAATTAAAATAAGATAAAATAAAATAAAATAAAATAATAAAATAAATAATAAAATAAAATAAAATAAAATAATAAAATAAAATAAAAAATAAAATAATAAATAAAATAAAATAAATAATAAAATAAAATAAAATAAAATAAAATAATAAAATACAATACAATACAATACAATAATAAAATAAAAAATAAAAAATAAATAATAAAATAAAATAAATAATAAAATAAAATAAAATAAATAATAAAATAAAATAAAATAATAAAATAAAATAAAATAAATAATAAAATAAAATAAAAAAAATAAAAATAAAATAAAATAAAATAAAATAAATAATAAATAAAATAATAAAATAAAATAAAATAAAATAAAATAAAATAAAACTACAAGGCCTGCCTTCTTCTCTCCATCCAGCTTCTATTCTTCCCGTGATTATCGGTGAATTCTTCCTCCAGTCGTCTCGAGCATCCGCGTATGCGATTACAGGCTCTCTCAGCTGGGGAATCCATTGTTTCTCAGCTTTGCTGTTTCTTCTGACACAGGTAAAGGGGCCAGGGGTGAAATCAACTTACGGTTTTCAAATGTACCTTCGGCGCATGCACAGAGTGTCCGAAATGGGATGGGATGATGTCTGAGCGAGTGGGCGGAGCTTCCCGCTGCCAGCGCTACTGGTTCACCCGAATCGGTTGGAACTGGCTGCATTTTGCCACTACAAGGTTAAAGAAAAAGTAAATAATATGTTTACTTAAAAGTTCTGTGGTTTTTTTCCCCCCCAGTATGAAGGTGACCTTCCCGCGGAATTCTGTGTGTCTCCTGGGCCTGCCAAGTTTGATCACAATATTTCTTAATTTGTGTTTCTGTCTCTAGTCCTACCTTGAGACCTACTACTTGTTCCTTTACTGGCCTTTTATGATCATCACCTTTATTTACATTTTCCGTGTCGTCCCGGACACCAGCGGCAAGACATTTGAAGAGATCCAGGAGAACATGGCAGCGTACATCTCTAAAAATCACAGAAAAATAATGGCTGAATAGAAGCAGGAGATCTCTTTCTTCCCTCTGTTTTCAAAGTTGATCTGGAATTTTTTTTAAAAAAAATGAAGTCAATCAGAAGCGCTCTGGAAGCTGGATGGATTTATTTTCTTTGTTGTTGTTTTTTAAGTGCTATCCGCTAATTTGGCAAAAACCGATTGGGTTGTAAGTTTAGCAGAGCTGTGTGAGCAGGGATCTTGGGGGTGCCAGCCCTGCGAGGTAGGCCAAAATAGAAAATCAATCCTGCAGGAAGGCTGAAAAAAAATTCCATTATTGAGATTAGCTGTAAGAAGAATATCTCGCAAGCCTGATAGTGCTTTATCCCCTGTTGTTCTAATGCTCCAATGAACTAGGATGGCACTTTCAAATATTATCTTATTCCCCAGGACAGGGATAGCTATCCATAGGTTTTGCCATCACAGCCCCCAGGACATAAAATAATTTTTCCATCCTTTTTAGCTATAATTCTTGTATATTTCTGCCAAGGAGATTTTTTTCTGTTTCCAGTTTTGGTCACTACAATATTTAAAAAAATGTTGAGACTCTAGAACAGGGTGTCAAACTCAAGGCCACGGGGTGCTTAGATCTGGCCCAAGCCCCCCCCCTGGAAACAGCAAAGGACAGGCCCGTGGTGCCTCTGCCAATGAAAATGGTGCCCACAAGCTCAGTTTATTCTGACAGAGGGTTGCAAGACACTGTCACAGCCAAAAACGGAGCTCGGGAGCCTGTTTTTGCTGGCAGAGTGCTCAAGCCGCCGCAGGAGCCCCAACACGAGGGATCTTGAGCTGGCCATGCCCTCTCTGGCCATGCCCACCCTGGCCATGCCCGCCCTGGCCAAGCCCATCCCAGCCCCCCGAGGTCAAACACAACCAGGGTTGAAATGCTCCAAAGTTTGCTACAGGTTCGTTTCGCTACTGGTTCGCTTCGTGCACATGCACGTTCCCATGCAGTGCTGAAAAAGGAGGGTAATGGAGCCTTTTCTGAGTCTGCAAAGGTAAGTAGAATAGTGAGGGAGGAGGGAAACAGCTGTGACACGCGATTTAGATTTGCTAGGAAGCAGGATTTCCTACTTTCTAGTGAATATAAATCACCCGGCACAGCTGATCGTTGGAACCTTAAAAAATGCTACCGGTTCGAGCGAACCGGTAGTTGCAATGATCAGCTGTGTGACAATCAGCTGTGTCATGCGTTCGCGTAAGCACAGCCGATTGTTGCAACAGCTGATCGCCAGAGCTACTGGTTTGGGTGAACCAGTAGCATTTTTTACTACCGGTTCAGATGAATCGGTCCAAACCGCTAATTTCATCCGTGAACACAACCCTGATGTGTCTCTCAGCACTGTTTCCTCTAAGGTGCGTGGCTGCGCGGCTGCGCACATGGCAAGAAAATCCCGCACAGCAGTTTCTAACTGCCGCGCAGAGATTTCTTTCAAAGCAAACGTGGGGAAGTCCTTTGCAGGCGGCTAGAACTGGCCACCTGCAAAGGACCTCCCCAGACTTGTTTTGATGAGCACGGAGCGACTGATGGTAGTTTGCGCCAGCCGCAGCTGCTCAAACTAGCATCAGTCGCCCCGTGTTTAGCAAAGCAAGCCTGGGGAGGTCCTTTGTGGGCGGCCAATCCTAGCCCGGCGCTGAAATGAATCCCCAAAGCCCCCCCCACCAGAATATCTGCTGCCGCCCAGCTGAGGTGCTCCGAGCGGAGGGAGAGGCACCACCGCCGCTGCCATGGGCGGGGGCGCCAGCAGGAGCTTTGCTGGCTTCACTTCAGCCGCAGTGCTGGGCAGCAAATGTGTTGGTTCACCCTCTGACTCCTGCTGAAATATCCCCTGCCTGCCAAGATCCCTTTTTCCCTCCTCGAAGGATCGAGGAGGATCCGGCCTCAGCGTGGGGCGGGGGGGGGGGGAAAGGTCTTCCTCCAGGGCCCTGGAAGGTGCGCAAAGGAACACAGTGCTGTTTCGTCTCCCACAAACTTTACGGACAGAAGGCGTAGCTGTCCTGGGCAGATTTTAGCGATCTTTTCAGCCGCTGAACGCAAACTAGTTGCTCCGGTCGCAGGTGCAAAAGGCCTCCCTATTCGGGCGGGGGGGGGGGGCGATGCAGCTGTGCCTGGGACCCCTCCTGTCCCTCGGGGCGGCGCTGATGATTCTCTTGCAGGGCGGGGGGTTGCGGTGAGTTCCTGGAAGCGAGGAGGTGGGGGGGGGAGATAGCCAGGGTCCACGTTTGCATCTTTCTCCCTGCCTCCAGCTCTTTTCCCAGAAGGAAACATCTTCCTTCCTCCGCGTTACGCTGAGCCTCGTTTAAAGGCTGCGGTAATTTGAGCTCAGGCAAGATGGGAAGAAAGGAGGCGTTTTGCACAGAACTTCTTCAGCTCTGACAGGATTGTGGGGAATGGAAGCTTGGGGAATCTCATGTCCTGCAGCCCAAACTTTCTCCTCCCAGCAACTTGGCCTGTTGGATACAGTGGTGGCGGGGGAAGAATGGGCTGGCTGGGCTGGCTGGCTGGGGAGGGGGGAGCCCTTTAAAGCCCTGCTGCCGCGCCTTCCCAGCAAGACTTCCTTTTGGCTCGCGGTTTCCCTTGCCAAGCATTTTTTTTCCTCTTTAAAGGAATTTTTGGATTTCTCCTCACCAAACCTTTAAGACTGAAAGAGTTAGAGTTGAAATATAAAGAGATTGTCAATCGCCATACTGTTAGATTGATAGGCAATTATAGACTATCTTGATTATATCCTCCTTAGAAAGAATATGCTACTGTATGGTTGAGAAAAAGATCAAACTTCATTCCATGGAATGAAGGGGAGGTTGGGGGAGGGTTGGGTTCGGGTGGGGAGGGGGGGAGGTGAGGTAAATATTTGTAAAAGCTTTTTTAAAAAAAAAATTCAATAAAAAAAAGAATTTCAACCCCTTGAAAGTGGAATCCCCGGATGTAAATTTATGCAAAACAGCCACCTAACTGCCATTCTGCTTTCCCCGGAATGTTCCCACCTCCTTTCCCTGATTGGCTCTCTCTGCTGCTCCAGCATTTTTCATTCGAAAGAAAAGACAGCTGTGTTTTTTCTCCCAAAAAAATAGTAAGTTGGCTTTTTTAAAAAAATATTTCCAGCCTCAAAATCTAAAATTTGAAGACTGGCCTCCTCCAAATGCGCTGGTGGAGGAAGGACAGGGAGGGTGCCAATTAATTTGGGGAATTTATTACAACAATTAGGAATTGAACAGGAAGCTCTCAAGCCAACGTCCACCATTGGCAACAGACTCTTTGGAGCCTCCCTGATCCACCGCAGTCTACCATGTAATCATCGAGGAAGAGAGTTTGTGGAGGTTTTCTGCCTGGATTCGGGGGAGAATGATTTGTAAAAAAACTTGCTTTTGTTCGAACAAGGGTTTCCCTTGATCTTCCCGGAAGGATGGAGGACGATGAGGAACCCGAACCCACACTCAAAAGTAATGTGAGTTTGAAAGGCTGCTGATGTTGTGTTTTTCTTGATCCATGGTTATTTCTAAGCTCCGGGGCAAGGCAGGGCAGAGAAATTATAAAACATTTCTGAAGAGGATCAACTCGCAACTGTATTTAAAAAACAAATTGCAGTGCCTAGAAAATCTTGGGAAACTCCTAAAGCTCAGCTGATTTCTTTATGGATGAGACACCACCACGAGATGCTAGGAGTCCAAACTAACGTGGGGAAAATAATTAGCTTTCCCTAACAGAAGAGAAGGTGAGGAAGATCGGCCTTCTTCCCATCCAAGCCAGAAATTGGAAGGGTGAGAGGAGAGAGGAGGTGTAAGATGTGTTGTGGATGTTGTGTTGGTTTTTCTGCTTTCCACTGAAGGAATTGTGTTGTTGTCTTCCTCCTCCTCCTGTACCTTCCCATAGAAACTGACCCTCCCGCTCATTCTCTCAGTAATGGGGTCCAGTTTGGGGAGTTTGCAGCATGGATACATCTACTTCATGATCAATAATCCTGTTGTGGTAAGTGAGCCCCGCTGGTTGTTGCGGGGTAGACCTTGGTTGGGACTTTGCAGTCATTCACACAACCCGCCTTCGTGCATTAGGGTTGCTGAGGATGCTCTGTGTGGACCCAGCGTCTTTCATGGACCCTGCATCCTGGCTTATCCAGAGGTGGTATTCAGCCAGTTTGGACCGGTTCACCCACCCTCCCCGGCTCTACGTTATCCTCTTTAGGCACGTTTTTGAGGCTGGGTGCAGAAGGCGTGTGCGCAAGCACAGGGCATCTGCGGAAGGCCACACGGACGGGCGGGGCAAACCGGTGGTAACAAAATGTGAAACCCACCTCTGGGTTTATCCCACCCCATCAGGTTTTCAAATGGTGTTACCTGCCTTGTCCTCTCCCCTCCACTTTTCTCACTCCCCTTCCCTTTTTTTCTCCTTTTTCTTTTCCTTTCCGTCACCTCCCCTCCCTCCCCTTCCTTCCCTTTCTTTCCCTTTCCCTTTCCTTTCCTTTCCTTCCGTTCCCTTCCCCTCCTTTCCTTCCCTTCCCTTCCCTTCCCTTCCTTCCCTCCCCTCCCCTCCCCTTCCCCTTCCTTCCCTTCCCCTTCCCCTTCCTTCTTTCCCCTTCCTTCCCTTCCTCTTCTTTCCTTTTCTATCCCTTTCCTCTTTCTTTTCCTTTCCTTTCCCTCCCCTTCCTTCCTTTCCTTTCCTTTTCTTCCTTTTCCCTCCCTTACCTTCCCCTTCTTCCCCTTTCCCTCCCCTCCCTTCCCTTCCAAGTGGCCTCAGTGATTCTCTAAAAAGAGGCAAATGACCAGCTGTCTGTTAGGAAACTAAGTCCTTCCCTTCCCCACCGTCCAGTCGGAGCTGAAGAAGCTTCTTGGATGAGAAGAGAAACGTCTTCCAAAGAAAAACCAGAAAAGTCCAGTTGCCTCTTGAAAAAAGCACCTTTGGGAAACCATGGTTTGTTTTCCTTCAAGAGAAAACCCAGATATGGTTTTCCACCCGGCAGGCCTCACCTGCCCTTCACAGTGGCCGCCTTGTTTGGAGGCAACAGAGAGGGAAATGTCCCAGAGTTTTCAAAGATAAATAAATCAATTTATTTAGCATCTCTGCTCCAGATTCCTTCAGCATCTGGGTTTTTCCGTAGGGACTGCCCACTGGCCAGCCTACCTCGCAGGGATGTGTTAGGTGAAGTAGAAGGAGGCTGCTGGGAAGGAATTGCAGCACCGTTCTGTGTTCTTGATGTGGTTTTCCAATTTATGTTTTTAAGGTAGAGATGCAGGTGGTGAATCTTCTGAAGGAAGGAACCGAGACAGACGCTGTGCGTTTGAAGTTCTTCTTCCTCCTCCTCATTTTATTCGCAATTGGCGCTGTTTTGGGGGTGTATCTTTGGGGCTGCCTAGCAGACAGATATGGCAGGTATAGTAGGCAGAATTTCTGGGTTGTGGATATACAACAAAGTGCTACATTTTGGGTGTTGCTGTTGGCATGGGTGCCATACATTGGCATTTAAAGCCAACACAGTTCTAGGCTGCATAAACAGAGGGATAGAATCAAGATCACATGAAGGGTTAATGTTAGGCCTTGGTAAGGCCACACTTTGAATACAGCATCCAGTTTTGGTCGCCACGACGTAGAAAAGATGTGGAGACTCTGGAAAGAGTGCAGAGAAGAGCAACAAAGAGGATTAGGGGACTGGAGACTAAAACATATGAAGAACGGTTGCAGGAACTGGATATGTCTATTTAAAAGAAAGAAGGACTAGGGGAGACATGATAGCAGTGTTCCACTATCTCAGGGGTTGCCACAAAGAAGAGGGAGTCAAACTGTTCTCCAAGGCACCAGAGGGTAGAGCAAGAAGCAATGGGTGGAAACTAATCAAAGAGAGAAGCAACTTAGAACTGAAGAGAAATTTCCTCACAGTTAGAACAATTAATCAGTGGAACAGAATTTGCCTCCAGAAGTTATGAATGCCCCAACACTGCAAGTCTTTAAGAAGATGTTGGATAGCCATCTGTCTGAAACAGTATAGGGTTTCCTGCCTAGGCAGGGGGTTGGACTAGAAGACCTCAAAATCATTGACTCGGGCCTTCTAGCATCAGCGATAGAAACAGACCCCAGTTTTAATCTTCTCTGCCCCGTCGCTTTAATTCCCCTGATGCCAGCATCTGGATGATTATAGCACACATGTTAGAGCTCCACATGAAGGTATTTTAGCATATTGCATAATCTCCTGCAATTCCAGCAACAAAAATGTTCCTTTAAAAAAAAGACAGTCTTGAGGACTGGATCCATGGGCACTGTATCTATTTATGTTAGCTTCAAGCGGGACGATGAATCCATTAAAAAAAAGTGCATTAGCTAATTTAAGCTCGAATAAGCTTCAAGGAAAAGAATAGAAAACGAAGTGGTAACACCCGTTGTAGAGTATAAATCAATACAAAGAAAACGAGAACTCGAGATCTTCTCTTTAATTCCAGTCAGGTGTGAAAGTGTGGAGACAAAGGATGACCTTGGCTTCTATTAAAGAATGAAAATAATACATTCCACAATCCTACTCCTTCTATTCCCCCCTCCCATCGACTATACCTAAAGAAACAGCATAATGAAATAAGAGAAAGTGTGGCAGGCCAAAATTCTAAAAGGAGTATAAATGCAGGCCTGACTTTATCGCTTTATAAAGATTAAAATTCTGTATATTTGATACATTAAAAAAAGGTTTACTTTTCTTTTGAAATAAAATAAAATAAAAATAAAATAAAATCAGGATGCTGTTGGTAGTTCAGGACTAAAAAAAATTAACATTTTTGCGACTCCTATTTCCTTGAATGTGTCTCTTTCCGTGTCTTTTCAGAAAATTCACCATCTTAATTAGCAACGGAATAAGTATTTTTTCGTCTGCCGCCTTGTGTCTTGCTTCCGTTTTAAAGCACTTTGCATTCAGCCTCTTTACTCGTTTTTTTGTGGGGATAGTGTCAGGTGAGTCTTTGACCACTTTATTATAAGCTTCCCCCCCAAAAGGGGATGAACTCTACCTTTGCATTAAATGCAAACCAGGGTCTCTTTGCACATACTCTAATTTTTTGGCTCCGGGTTCAATTTTGAGCTATCAGCCCAAACCAGAGTGCTAGGCTGGAACAAGAGAATACTGCACTGGACAGTTTAGCACTGTTTCAACCCAGTACTCCCTAACTTGGAGATTTAAATCAATGGTGGGTTGTTGATTTTTTAAATACCAGTACGGGCATGCTCTCTCTCCCATGCTTGTGCAAAAGTGTCCGGGTGGGAGGGCAGAGACTCCTGCCACTGCTACTACGGGTTCACATGATACGGGCTGATAAGGGCACCTCTTATTTAAATCCGCAAATCTCAGGGCCAGCCGCAAACCGTAGATGCCCCTTAATTCGGCACTCGCTAGAATGCAAGCTGAGACTGAAATGCAATATTTAATTCATTCCACAGGGACATTTACTTACTCTATGTCTCTCTACATCATTGAAATCTCTTCCTTGGACCTGAGGGGAGCCTTCGTGACCAGTCTGCTCATCTGGGTCAGCTGGGGATACATTCTGGACCAAATCTTAACCAATCCCCAGGTCTGGGGAAACAAAGAACGTGAGTATTTTCACCTCCACCTCCACAACTTTAAGTCATGCTAAGCTGGGGAGGGTATCTTTCCATTGTCCCAGCACAGAGGAATCAAAGTAAGGGGAAAGGAAGCTGAAAAGAGAAAAGTTTCTTCTAAAACATGAAGTAGGATCAGGAGCTTCCTAACATTCTCCTTCCCTCTCTTTCTAACATAGATTACACATTATTGGTGGGCATTACAGCCATATTTGCCATAGTTAGTAGTATATTGTTGCTGCCTTCTCCGGAAAGTCCCAGGTTTCTATACTTGCAGCAGAATGACGAAGAGAAAGCAAGACAAGGTACGGCCATGTGAGTCTGGTGTTACGGCCTTATCAGCTGTTTGTTTGGGCCAAAGCAAGAATCAGGCCTGTAGCCCAGCTTCTGCCCTTGAGATCTGCAAGACCTGATGGCTCCTTCCAAATGTAGCCCCTTTCTGTTGTGGCCCGCCAGTGGCCAGCAGAGCTGACAACAGATTCGGACAGTGTGGAGGTTGGTGAGAAAGATGGGCCACTCCTGGAGTCTGGGGAAGGCTCTGATGAGGGCTCTGTGTCGGAGGCAGAGAGGGGGCCAGGGCCGTCTGACAGTTATCAGCTGCCTTCAGAGTCAGACATCAGTGAGGAAGAAGAACAGCTGGAGCCTCTTCCCAGTGTGCGCATGCGCAGAGCTGCCAGACGAAGGGAGTGAAAGGGGAATGGAGTTTGAAGGAGACAATTAGTTCGCTTAATTGGTTGGCGACTCTCCGAATCTCCTTGCCAAGTTGTGCAGATATCGGCCAGGTAGATCTCCAAGCCAGAGAAGGTCTGTGACTGTAAATCCTCCCTCGAAAGACTTTGCTGGATGTGAATGAGCAGAATTCACAGTCAATTAAGAAAAGGGTTTTTTCTCGGGACCAGGAATCTGCCTCAGGCTCTTGGGAAGCCTCGGTCAGAACACTTTCCACATGTTCTTGTCTTCCCCTCCTCTTCCTCCAACTTTAGCCTTGAAGAAGCTGAGAGGGAAAGAAAACGTGGAGGATGAGATGGAAGAACTTCGTCAAGAACACCTTGCCGAAAGCAGCCAGAAGAACATGACAGTGTGGAAACTTCTTTGCTTCCCTCGCCTCCGGTGGCAACTCATCACCGTCATAGTCGTGGTCTCCGGAACTCGATTTGTACCAACAAACGCAGTTAGTGACTTCCCCAAGCAATCTCGCATACCATTTGCTTTTTCATGGTTCAAATTTGGAGTCTGTCCAAAGTGCTGAGTGGCTGGCTTGTTATCCAGACACAAAGTTTCTGGATCCAGAACCCACGCTTTTCACCTATTTAAAAGAGAATGTTTTTCTCAAACCCCAAACAATCAGTCACATGGTCCAATCTCCTCTTTCCACGGTCCAGGTGTGAGAATGTTCTTAGTTCTCAAGAGAAGGAATTTTATTTTGACTACACAAAACCCTCTATGTCTAATCCCCTCCCCCGAGTCCCTCAGCTCTAGTGTGGCAACACTGAAGCTCCAATATGGCTCCGGTCAGGTCAGCTTCAGGGTTGACATAAGGTGAAGACGGCTCCTCCTTAATAGTTCCCAGAGCCTAGGTTTATGTGCTTTAGTTTAGCAAGATTCTGTCTGCAGGTGATGAATCTGCTTAGAAGAATTGTGAGGGTTTTTTAGAGCCTGACCCAAATCCTATGTGTTCCTCTTTTGTCTTTCATTGCAGGTTTTTTTTTTCAGCAAGCAAAGCTATAAAATTTTAGGAATATCTGCCAAAACTGCGGGGCTCCTTCCATTAGCAGGACTCTTGACCATCCAGCTGATGATTCTGACAGTTGTAAGTTACCTCGTATCCTGCTTGATTACAGGTTTGTTCATTTTTTGTGCTGCCTCCATCACCCCACTGACTTAGGGTGATGTACCCCAAAGCGATACAACCAGAAGGGAGGAGTTCAAATTAGTGACAACACAATAGCACAGGTGAACACTGGAAATATTTTAGCCTCAATGAAGAATTGTGGGCTCCATAGTTTGATGATCTATTGGTTTGTGTTCTTGGCGGCCCATGGTCTTCTTGGTAGTTTTTCTCCAGGGTCCTGATGGGGTCAATCTTCCTCTGCTTTGCTTTTTTTCCCTAGGTCTTCACTGTTGATTCCTTGGGGCGGAGATTTCTCCTTTTGAGTGGCTTCTTGATATGTAGCATCTCATATATTGCCCTAGTCTTCACTTATCAGGTGGGTTACGTTCCTGCTCTCTGTGCCAGGACAATTGAGTGGCCCCCTGTTAATGTCCCTATGCTTTTTCTCACACACAAACCTGTCCAGCCAGTTATAATTGATCTGGCGAATTTCATCCAGTTGGTCAATTTCACCATCAATTTCACCAGTCTGTCGATTTCACCCGGTTTGCACCAATCCATCAATTTTGACTTGTAGCTCAATTTCACCCATCTGTGAATTTCATCTAGTTGGTCAATTTCACCTATCCTTAAATTTCATTCAGTTGGTCAGTTGCATCAGTCCATCAATTTCAATAATCTGTCAATTTCACCCAATTGGTCAATTTCACCAATCTGTCAATTTCAGCCAGTTTGTCATTTGCACCAATCCGTCAATTTCATCAATCCCTCAATTTGGTCCTGTTTGTCAATTTAACCTATCTGTGAATTTCATCTAGTTGGTCAATTTTACCAATCCATTAATTTCACCCAGTTGCTCCATTACATAGAGTTAATGCCAGTTTTCTCTAGATGTGGTTCCCAAACCTGTGGAATAGGAGGTTTGTTGAAGATATGAAATTGGGGAGTGGGGGGAAGTGTTACTGCTTTGATGGTTAGCTCACACGTGTTTCCTTTTTCCCCATAGATCAACACTCCCACGATGGCTTTCAGCAGCATTGTTTTGGTTGTCGTCTCATTAGTGGGCTTCGTAATGGGACCAGGTTTGTGACCAGATGGGATACAGCGTCTTAACAGGTGGAGAAAGACCAAGAGAGCCTTTCATGGTTCTTGCTTTAAAAAAATATATATTACAAGGCCTGCCCTCTTCTCTCCACCCAGCTTCCATTTTCCATCTGATTATTGGTGAAGTGTTCCTGCAGTCATCCAGAGCGTCCGCATATGTGGTAGCTGGGTTTTTCAGTTGGGCACTCCTTTTTTTGACAAACATATTGTTTACTCTGACTCAGGTAAGGGTGTTCTGACCTAGGCTTCCTGATACATTAAAAAGCACACTGTCAGATTTCCTAAAAATGCCCTAATTAATTCATGAGCATTGAATCAAGGTTCAATACAAAAATAAGTCATTTATTGGGAGCATCATTAGGCAAGATTTGTTCGCAGTCAAGTCTATGCTTTGTTTGATTTATTTCTGACCTTGACCTCTGTTCTGTGTCACGATAACATTCCCCTGTAAGATGCACCCCTTCCAAGCCTGCTGCACTAATCTGAGATCTGACGCCAGCCGACAGTATGCGTGGAATGCATTTCCCCTCTTTGTCTCCCATGGCAACGCAGGGAATTGACACACAGACTTACTCCCCCACACCCCTCTTTTTATTTCAAAGGCTATGATTTGTGTTCATTCAAAGTCCATAATGAGTCACAAAGAGTTGTTCAAGAGTCCTACAGTAGGCTGCCAAAGTCTTTCGGGGTAAACCTGATAAGCACCCACCGTTATCTTCCTTGAAACACTGACAAAGACTTGGAAATTGGCTTGTCAAGGCCACATGTAGCAAAGAATCAAAACAGACCACTATGAACAAAGTTGCTTCCTGCAAAGACTCAGGTGCCTTTGCTTTTCCTTTACGTCGTATAGGAGGGCCTAATTACCTCCAAGCCTTACTCCCAAGTCACCTTTTCTGTCTTAACTGTTCCTGCCTTCTGGCAGCTCTACGCATGCATGCACAGGGAACAGGGGGAGCCTGTTCCTCTGCCTCGCTGATGTCCAACTCTGGAGGCTCCGGAGGCAGCACATAACTCCCAGATGGTCCTGGCCCACTCTCCGCCTCCGACACAGATCCCTCATCAGAGCCTTCCCCAGACTGTAAGGCTGGCCCATGTTCCTCCCCAATCTCCTCACTGTCCGATTCTGCAGCCAGCTCGGTGCACCACAACAAACAGACCCTTTGATAATCTCAAAGTATGGAGGTGACTTTACCGCGGAATTGTGTGTGACTCGTGGGCTTGCCAAGTTTGATCACAATATTTCTTAACTTTTGTTTCTGTCTCTAGCCCTACCTTGAGACCTACTTCTTGCTGCTTTGCTCGCCTTTTCTGATCTTCACCTTTTTGTACATTTTCTGGGTACTCCCGGAAACCAGCTACAAGACATTTCAAGAGATCCAGGAGAACATGGCGGAGTACACCTGTAGAAATTCCAGAAAAATAATGGCTGAATAGAAGCAGGAAATCTCTTTCTTCCCTCTGTTTTCAAAGTTGATTTTGGAATTAAGAAATGAAGTAAAACCAGAAGTTCTCTTCAAGCTGGATGGATTTATTTCTACTGTTTTTTAACTCTTCTACATTTGTTTGGCAAAAAAAAAAGAGAAGAAGATTGAGTTGTAAGTTTAGCAGGCACTTCCAAATATTATCATATTTCCCGGGACATAAGATATTTTTTTGCCCTTTTTAGCTATAATTCTTCCATGTTTCTGCCAAGGTGATTTTCTTAGCTCTCTACAGATTAGGGGAGGAATTCAGCTTGTAGATCCCATTATATAAGAAGTGGATTGCTGCCGCTTCTTTCCTGCAATGTCTTCATATTGCCTTGGTAATGTCACACTGGGAATACTGCATCCAGTTTGGGTCGCTACAATAGAAAAGAAACTCTACAAAGAGGACAGAGGAGAGCAACAAAGAGGATTAGGGGACTGGAGGCTAAAACATATGAAGAACGGTTGCAGGAATTGGGTTTTGTCTAGTTTAATGAAAAGAAAGACGAGGGGTGATATGATAGGGAGTCCACCTATTCTCCAAAGCACCTGAAAGCATTTTTAGACATTTTTTTTTAAAATTAAGATTTATAGGCCGCCCTTCTCCCTGAGGGGACTCAGGGCAGCTTACAATCACAGGGAAAGGGGTGCAATACCAAAAGACAAACAGTGAGTGAACAAAATAAAATAGTAAAACACAACTTGCATTCAACAGTAAACACTCGGGCGGGTAAATTAAGAACCTATCCCCAGGCCTGATGGGAGAGCCAGATCTTAAGGGCCGTGCGGAAGGTCTGGATGGTGGTGAGGGTACGAATCTCGACGGGGAGATCGTTCCACAGGGTCGGAGCTGCAACAGAAAAGGCTCTCCTCCGTGTAGTCGCCAGTCGACATTGACTGGCAGATGGGATCCGGAGGAGGCAGGACAAGAAGCAATGGATGGAAACTAATCAAGGAGAGAAGCAGCCTGGAATTAAGGAGAAACTTCCTAACAAGGAGGACAATTAACCAGCGGAACAGAAGTTGCCTTCAGAAGTTGTAAGTGCTTCACCACTGGAAGTTTTAAAGAAGAGATTGGATGTCCATTTGTCTGAAATGGTATACAGTCTCCTACTTGATCAGGGTTGGACTAGAAGTAGCTCCAGGGTCCTTTCCAATTCTGTTATTGTATCAAATAGATCTCCTTTTGCAACAAAAGGATATGTGGTTAAATGGATACTTTAAATGCCTTCACGGCTGCCAAGAAAGTGAAACTGAGTGCAAATTTTTTATTACAGCTTTTGTGTCAGACCTGTCCCAATCTGATCCCTTAAGAAAGAGAGACCCTCGACTACATTTGGTTGAAGCGAAAGGTTCTTTTACTAAAGAGGTGTTAGCTGCAATTAAGTCAGACTTGATCTGGGTTTCCTACACTCAAAAAATACAGACAGGTTTCCCCTCTTCCCAGCCCCCCCCCCCAATGACCAGTCGATCTTCAGCCAATCAGAACTTGATGAAGTGTTTTGAGAACCCTGAGATGTTTCGGAGTAGTCCACATTATTTCTAATGGTACCTGGCCTTGGATTCTAGTGCAAACTGGTTCCCAGTTTCTGTGCTTATCACCTGTTGTCCCCCCCTCAGTTTCTGGAAAGTGAAACTGAGTGTAAATTTTTTATTACAGCTTTTATTACTGCCCAATCTGATCCCCAAGGAAAGAGAGACCCTCGACTCCATTTACATAAGTTTATTTGTTTTATCAACAAGAATAAGATGAAAAACAGAAAAACATACATCCAACACTAATAACAAAAAAAATGGGTGTGTGTCTGTGATTGTACGCAAAAAAAAGGAAAAAACAGAAAAAAACCAACTTAAATAGCAAATGAAATTGAAACATACATAATCCACGCTGACTGGATTCTGAAAAAAGGATTTTTTTTTAAAAAAAACCGATAAATTCTCCTCCACTTACACAACAGGTCTAAAATATAGGTAGTCCTTGACTTTCAGCGGTTCATTTAATGACTAAAGTGGCACCGGCACCGGAAAAGAGTGACTTATGACCATTTTTCAGACTTATGCCTGTTGCAGCATCTCCATGGTCATATGATCAAGAGAGAGATGCTTGGCAATTGTCTCATATTTATGACAGTCTCAGTGTCCCAAGGGTCACAAGTTGGCGCAAAGCTCACTTAACAAAGGTCTCACTTAGCAACAAGAATTTCAACCCCCTGAAAGGGAACTTCCGGTTGGCATTGTCTGTGGGAGTTGTTTCGTTTTTAGCAGCTCCAAACCCATTGATGCGTTAAGCTGTCTAAACAGCATCCATCAGCTGTTTGACAGATTGATTACCTCTCCTTCGGGCATAGAAGGAGAGGTGAGAAGCTGAGTTTGGGAAGTGCTCCATTCAACCTCCCCCAGGAGATAAATCTGGGGTGTGGAAGGTTTGAGCCGCCCTATAACCCAGTGAATTATCTGCACCAGGGATTTTTTCTGCCTTTTTGCAGAACGAAGGCATACGTCCACCCTCAGCTCAACTATTGATTTATACCTGATTCCAACACGGGCAAAAAAATACCGGAGTACTTCTAATTTTATGTATTACAGACTTTAACTCCATTTTTCTAAAAATTCCTTCTGATTAACTACGTGGCAGAAAGACAAAGATGGCGCCGAACAGTTTTGTAGGTGTGGTTGTGCTGTGATGTTACAGATTTTCACAGAGCTCAAACTATTATAGAGTTCAAGATCATCTAAAGATCATTAAATCAGTAGTGATTTATTAGTAAACTGCAGAGTAGTTACTCGAACAAGCGGCTTGCCTGGATTTATTAACTGGGTGCAAGATAAGATTAACTGAGGAAATGGCTTCTAAGCAAAAACCGATTAATACCTCGAAAAGCGCTGGAAGTTCACCTGCTCCGGCATCTAAATTACAGTCATTACTCCCCTCCCAACCCCCTCCTACTCCTGCTGGGGAACCTTTGACTCGAAAAATACTGCAAAAAGAATTAAATGATGCTTTAAAAAAATCATGCAGCTGTGATGGAAATTAAAATAAAGGAAAAGATCTCTGTTGCTTTTAAGGACTTGTCAGAAGAAGTTATGGGTTTGGTCCAGATTCGTAACCAAGAAATTAGAGATGATATTTTAGAGGCTTTTAAATGCTTATCAGGAATCGAGGACAAATTGGAAGATCTTGGTGATTCCAATATTAACCTGGTAACAAAAATGGATGTGTCCCAATGCAAGGTTGATGATGCAGAAAATAAAATTATAATGTTGCAGTATAGACAGATGGAATTTGCTTTAAGGATAAGGGGCCTTAAAGAGAAAAACCAAGAAAATCTGAAGGAGATCTTCTCAGAAGCTTTTGATCAACTGATGGGACGGCCAGGAGGGGACTTTGACTGGCAAATTGACAAGATATATCATGTTAATTCCTGGCTTGCTGGACAAAAACAACTCCCAAGGGACATTGTGGTGTATTTTGCCACAAGGGATATGAGGAATATTGCAAGAGTCTTATAAAACCAAGTTGCAAATTGGGGGTCAGGAGGTGACTGTTTTGAAGGAAATACCACCCAAAATGTTGAGATCAAGAAAAGACTATGCCTTCTTAGTGGATGAGCTCAAAAACCGTCAGTTACAATTTAGATGGGAAGCTCCAGCTGGGTTAGCAGTTAATTACCAGTGACCAAGATATCGTCTTAACTCAGTATGGAAGGCTAAAGATTTTTATAGCAATATACTGAAGGCTGGACATCCCCCCCTCCAGGACCCAGAGAAAGAGAACAAGAAGGACGGAACAGACAGCAAGATATCCAAGGATCAGTATTGCTGGACTAACTTCTTCTGTCGAAACTAGAAGAAGCGAAAGAGCAAAGGGAAACCCGCGTCGTCACTAGGCATATGGAACAAGAGTTAAAAAAGCAACAAGCTTTGCAACAAACACACACAATGGTTAAAGAATTCACAGGTCTTACTCAACCAAAAAATTATAGACCTATATCATTACTTAATATAAATTTTTACAAAAATATTAGCGAATGGGTTAATGTTGGTTATTCACCAACTGATTCATAATGATCAAACCGGTTTTATACAAGGGAGACAAATGAGAAGTAACGTAAGACAAATTGTTAATATACTGGAATATTTGGGAAAGAATAACCAAATCCCCGCAGCGCTTATATTTTTAGATGCCAAGAAAGCCTTTGATCGAGTGAATTGGCAATTTTTAATGAAAACAATGCAAAAGATGCAAATAGGAGAGTATTTTCTACAATCAATCAATCAAAGCAATATATCAGGAACAAACAGCACAAATTATAGTCAATGGAAGTTTAACAGAACCATTTAAAATCGAGAAAGGTACAAGACAGGGCTGCCCTCTATCACCATTATTGTTTATTATAACCCTGGAATTATTGTTGAATAAAATACGGGGGTCAGATGATTTACAGGGAATCAAGATTAGGCATTAAAATATAGACTACGTGCATTTGCGGACGACTTGGTTATAACATTAATCCAACCAGAGAAATCTATCAAGGTCTTAATGAATATGATTAATCAATATGGCCAAGTATCTGGGTTTAAAATAAACCTAGGAAAAACAAAGTTGCTAGTTAAAAATATGAACACTAATCAAAGGGAAGACTTAGAAAAAATGACAGGATGTGAAATAGTTAAAAAGATTAAATATCTAGGAGTTTACATCTCAACCTCAAACGGGAAACTATATAAGTATAATTATGAGCCACTATGGCATAGTATAGAGGTAGAGATGAAAAATTGGGAAAAATTACAATTATCTTTGTTGGGAAGAATAGCAGCAGTGAAAATGAATGTCTTGCCTAAATTTCTATTTCTTTTTCAAATGATACCAATACTTTAAAAAGATGCAAATTTGCTTGAATGGCAGAAGGGTATTAACAAATTTGTTTGGGCAGGGAAGAAGCTGAGAATAAAACTTAAAATAATGCAAGATGTACGTGAGAGAGGAGGTTTTAAATTGCCAAATTTAAAATTATACTATGAAGCAGTAGTTTTATCACTAATCAGTGATTGGATTAATTCAACAGACGATAGAACACTTAACATCGAAGGGCATGATTTGGTATATGGTTGGCATGCTTATCTGTTATATGACAAGAAGGTGGATAAGAATTTTAAAAGTCATATTTTAAGGAATGCTCTACTGCATGTCTGGAAAAAATATCAACATAAACTAAACGACAAGATACCTATGCGGGCAATTCCCAGACATGCAATAGCATAGCACAAAAATAGGATGTAATTACATACAGACAGCTTCTCACTATAGAGAGAGGTGTATTACAGCTAAAACCCTTGAATATACTAAAAGAGGAAAAGGTAATCCAAACATGGTTTCAGTATGGACAGTTACAGGCCAGATGGAAAAAAGATCAGAAAATTGGTATTACGCAAAATGAGGATAATTTACTAAAACAAATTAGGGATCAAAGTCAAATGCATATAAAAAAGGGTATATAATGTATTAATAGAAATGGATTCGGAAACAGAACTAGTCAAAGATTGTACGATAAAGTGGGCACAAAATTTTGAAGAACCAATAATGTTGGATACATGGGAAAAGATATGGGTAAGAAATGTAAAATTCACGCAAGCCCAAAATCTGAGAGAGAACTTTTATAAGATGTTTTATAGATGGAATTTAGACCCTAAAAAACCAGCTTACATGTATCCGAATTTACAACCTAAATGCTGGAGATGTGATTGTGTTGATGCTACATATTACCATATATGGTGGACTTGTAAAAGGGTTAAAGCATTCTGGATAAAAATACGGTGAATTATGCAAAATATTCTTAAAAAGAGGATAAAGTTTACCCCTCAGTTATTCCTGTTAGGTATAACTACTGATTGTACTGTTATAGAGACTAATTTGATTTTGTACTTAATAATGGCAGCAATAGCAGTAGACTTATATACCGCTTCATAGGCCTTTCAGGCCTCTCTAAGCGGTTTACAGAGAGTCAGCATATTGCCCCCAACAATCTGGGTCCTCATTTTACCCACCTCGGAAGGATGGAAGGCTGAGTCAACCCTGAGCCGGTGAGATTTGAACCGCTGACCTGCTGATCTAGCAGTAGCCTGCAGTGCTGCATTTAACCACTGCGCCACCTTGGCTCTTGCGCCACCAGCAAGACTGCTGGTGGCGCAATACTGGAAGAAGGAAGATTTGCCTACTATTCAAGAATGGACATTAAAAGTAACAAACTTAGCAGAGACGGCTAAAATATCAGCATATCTTTTTTTTAATTAAATTTTTAAAATTTTTAATTTAAAACAAATACAACATCCTTCTTTACATGCTATAGAAAGTGTATCAGTTGGTTACAATAGACTTTTGTGCATCTCTTCCACAGTCAACAAACATAATTCATGTTAACGCAAGCATTTTAACTCAAATATTCATACATGTCACCATCATCATATATCTATTTTCATTTGACTATAATTGTTATTTAAAAATAATAATAATAATAATAATAATAATAATAATAATAATAATAATAATAATAATAATAATAATAATAATAATAAATCCTCTGATGATGCCAAATGCAGACTTTGCAAAGAAGCTGATGAAACTGTTGATCACATACTCAGCTGCTGTAAAAAAATAGCGCAGACTGATTATAAATTGCGGCACAATTCAGTAGCACAAATGATCCATTGGAATTTGTGCAAAAATTATAATATTAAAACAGCAACAAACTGGTGGGAACATCAGCCTGAAAAAGTCACAGAAAATCAGATGGTCAAGATCTTGTGGGATTTCCGTATACAAACCGACAAAATACTGGCGCATAATACACCAGACATCACACTGGTTGAGAAAAATAAGGTCACAATCATAGACATCGCAATACCAGGTGATAGCAGGGTCGCCGAGAAGGAACATGAAAAAATCGCAAGATACCAGGACTTAAAAATCGAAATTCAACGACTATGGCACAAACCAGCAGTGGTAATTCCAGTGGTAATTGGCACACTGGGTGCTATTCCAAAAGCACTGGAATTACATTTAAAACAGTTAAAAATTGACAAAATCACCATCAGTCAAATGCAAAAAGCCGCACTGCTTGGATCTGCACGCATATTACGAAAATACGTTACGACGTCCCAAGCCCCTGGTTGGGGCCCGACTAGTAACCAATGCCAAATCCGGCGAAACAACTGGCCGCTGTGATACAATTGTACAATAATAATAATAATTTTTGTTACTTAAACAACACATGCCCACACCAGTGGGAAAAGAAAAAACAAACAAAGAAGACAAAAAGAACAAAAAAAACAAGGCAGGGGAAAAAAAGAAAAACAAAAGAAAAACAAAAGAAAAAAAAACACAGGTATATATTATAAAAAAAGTATATCAGCTGGTTGCAACATGTTTTGGTGCATCTCTTCCATTAATTCATATTAATTCAAATATCTTAACTCAAATGTTTACCATATTGACATCATTATACCTCCACTTTTAGTTGACTACAGTTATTTAAACATCCTTCATCCTTAACTATGCCAAAGATTTAATCCATAACCACATGCTGACATTTCATTTACTTGTTTGTAAAATCCTCCATTAACATCAAATCCTCATATCCTGTTTTAGCTGAACATCCATAATATTTAATACCCAAAATTCCATCTTCCATGCAGTATAGTTTATTATCATTCTCCCTTCTTTATGTAATTATATCGTATATCGTAATATTTTCCCCATATTAGTTAACATTTAACTGTATATATTTTATTTTATTTTTTAATAGTGATAATTATTGTGATTAATAACCTTTGTATATGGTCCAAAAATATTTCCAACCTTCCCTTCTCATATCCAATTATTATTTATCATATCAACTCCACATTATATACATTACTATCAATATCAGTTATTATTCAGCTATGTCTATTACAAATAAGAGTAATTAGATTTAGCTAATTTTGAATTGTATTCTTCCATCTATCAGCCTATATCTCTCCAATAACAAAACCTCCTTAGTCCTATTGCCATTCGTGGAACAAATTCACCAAATGTTTTTATAAGCAAGTCCAAACAGGAATATCTTCGCACCTTTTGCTTAGGATACCTCTGATGTAATAACGTTGTCCTAGGCTTGTTGCACTTTTCAGCTTGTCTTTAATTTTCAAGGGTGGTATCGAAAATTCTGCAAATGATGTTTCATAAAATATAGATTCTTTAATGCTTCTCATTCCTCCTGTGCTTTGTCTTTTGAAATAAATCTTCTGTATGGCTGCCCCCCTTTCAAGCGTTGCATCTCTTTCTCCCTCCAAAGTAAACCAGACGCCCAGCGTGTCAGCAAGTTGAGAAACTTCATTTCTGACATTCTTCATTTGTATTTCAGGAACATTCAAACATTCAACGTTCTCACTTTTTTCTTCATATTTTAATGTTAAAAACAACAAATAGTCCAGCTTTTTTTCAAATCTTTCATATGTGTCAAACAACTTTTGAAATGCGGAGAAAATCATTTGAAACGAATCATTTGAAGCATGTATAGATGCCATGTTGTGACCCAGCTAGAAGCTTTAAGATATTTGCAAGTAAGAACACGCTGGGAGCTGTGCAATCTTATCTGATTTTAGACCAACACAGCCAAGCAATAAAAGTGTCAAATTGTAAGAAGCCAAATTATAGTAAATTGGTTTACAGCCCACTTAAGGAAAGTCAGAGGGAATGTTGAAGTAATCTTTCCTTTATCCACGTAAATAGCATTCAAAACATTTAAGAAATAGGGTAACCACCGGCCATAAACCCATAAAAAAAAAACAATTCGCCACTAGATTCTTCTGTTCTTTGGTTTCAATTAGCTTAAATTTTAATGCGGACTGTATCTCTTTGAGTAATAAAATCAGCTTACCAGTTGAAAACACTCCCACCATTCTTAGGAGCAACCTGCAGTTTCGGTTAGCTTACAGCTAACTGGCAAAGGAGGTTAAATTCCAAGCCCCCCAGAGACTTTGCGAATGTCTCTGAGGTCACTGGATCTCCTCCAACCTTTCACTGTCTCTCCGGGACAGCTTGGGTCCAAAACGACCCGTCCAATTTCCTTCGGAATAGGGGAATTTCAGGAATAGCCTGAAACTCCGTCTTCTCACTGCTAAGCCTCGCCTTCTTCCCAAATATCAGCATATCTTAAGGACCACTCAGATGAGAAATATAAACTGGAGTGGAGAAGATGGATTGGCTATATTCAAAATAAATATGGGACTAAGAAATTCCAGATAGTTTATGACTGAAAAAGCGAGGAACGGTATAATCTGTTTAGAGTTAGCCTAACAAAAGAGTAGTTAAAGCTCAAATGAAAGATAATAAAAACATTCCTTAAGTTTATTTTAGTATATGCTTGTTAAAGATTTATACCCTGTATTTGTTCTGGGAAGTTGGGGGGGGGGAGGTTGGGGGGGTTGGGTTCGGGTGGGGAGGTGAGGTAAATATTTGTAAAAGCTTTTTTTTAAAAAATTCAATAAAAAAAAAGAATTTCAACCCCTTGAAAGTGGAATCCCCGGATGTAAATTTATGCAAAACAGCCACCTAACTGCCATTCTGCTTTCCCCGGAATGTTCCTGCCTCCTTTCCCTGATTGGCTCTCTCTGCTGCTCCAGCATTTTTCATTCGAAAGAAAAGACAGCTGTGTTTTTTCTCCCAAAAAATAGTAAGTTGGCTTTAAAAAAAATATATTTCCAGCCTCAAAATCTAAAATTTGAAGACTGGCCTCCTCCAAATGCGCTGGTGGAGGAAGGACAGGGAGGGTGCCAATTAATTTGGGGAATTTATTACAACAATTAGGAATTGAACAGGAAGCTCTCAAGCCAACGTCCACCATTGGCAACAGGCTCTTTGGAGCCTCCCTGATCCACCGCAGTCTACCATGTAATCATCAAGGAAGAGAGTTTGTGGAGGTTTTCTGCCTGGATTCGGGGGAGAATGATTTGTAAAAAAACTTGCTTTTGTTCGAACAAGGGTTTCCCTTGATCTTCCCGGAAGGATGGAGGACAATGAGGAACCCGAACCCACACTCAAAAGTAATGTGAGTTTGAAGGGCTGCTGATGTTGTGGTTTTTCTTGATCCATGGTTATTTCTAAGCTCCGGGGCAAGGCAGGGCAGAGAAATTATAAAGCCTTTCTGAAGAGGATCAACTCGCAACTGTATTTAAAAAACAAATTGCAGTGCCTAAAAAATCTTGGGAAACTCCTAAAGCTCAGCTGATTTCTTTATGGATGAGACACCACCACGAGATGCTAGGAGTCCAAACTAACGTGGGGAAAATAATTAGCTTTCCCTAACAGAAGAGAAGGTGAGGAAGATCGGCCTTCTTCCCATCCAAGCCAGAAATTGGAAGGGTGAGAGGAGAGAGGAGGTGTAAGATGTGTTGTGGATGTTGTGTTGGTTTTTCTGCTTTCCACTGAAGGAATTGTGTTGTTGTTTTCCTCCTCCTCCTGTACCTTCCCATAGAAACTGACCCTCCCGCTCATTCTCTCAGTAATGGGGTCCAGTTTGGGGAGTTTGCAGCATGGATACATCTACTTCATGATCAATAATCCTGTTGTGGTAAGTGAGCCCCGCTGGTTGTTGCGGGGTAGACCTTGGTTGGGACTTTGCAGTCATTCATACAACCCGCCTTCGTGCATTAGGGTTGCTGAGGATGCTCTGTGTGGACCCAGCGTCTTTCATGGACCCTGCATCCTGGCTTATCCAGAGGTGGTATTCAGCCAGTTCGGACCGGTTCACCCACCCTCCCCGGCTCTACGTTATCCTCTTTAGGCACGTTTTTGAGGCTGGGTGCAGAAGGCGTGTGCGCAAGCACAGGGCATCTGCGGAAGGCCACACAGACGGGCGGGGCAAACCGGTGGTAACAAAATGTGAAACCCACCTCTGGGTTTATCCCACCCCATCAGGTTTTCAAATGGTGTTACCTGCCTTGTCCTCTCCCCTCCACTTTTCTCACTCCCCTTCCCTTTTTTTCTCCTTTTTCTTTCCCTTTCTGTCACCTCCCCTCCCTCCCCTTCCTTCCCCTTCTTTCCCTTTCCTTTCCTTCCCTTCCGTTCCCTTCCCCTTCCTTCCCTTCCCTTCCCCTTCCCCTTCCTTCTTTCCCCTTCCTTCCCTTTCTATCCCTTTCCTCTTTCTTTCCCTTTCCTTTCCTTCCCTTCCCCTTCATTCCCTTCCCCTTCCTTCTTTCCCCTTCCTTCCCTTCCTCTTCTTTCCTTTTCTATCCCTTTCCTCTTTCTTTTCCTTTCCTTTCCCTCCCCTTCCTTCCTTTCCTTTCCTTTTCTTCCTTTTCCCTCCCTTACCTTCCCCTTCTTCCCCTTTCCCTCCCCTCCCTTCCCTTCCAAGTGGCCTCAGTGATTCTCTAAAAAGATGCAAATGACCAGCTGTCTGTTAGGAACCTAAGTCCTTCCCTTCCCCACCGTCCAGTCGGAGCTGAAGAAGCTTCTTGGATGAGAAGAGAAACGTCTTCCAAAGAAAAACCAAGAAAGTCCAGTTGCCTCTTGAAAAAAGCACCTTTGGGAAACCATGGTTTGTTTTCCTTCAAGAGAAAACCCAGATATGGTTTTCCACCCGGCAGGCCTCACCTGCCCTTCACAGTGGCCGCCTTGTTTGGAGGCAACAGAGAGGGAAATGTCCCAGAGTTTTCAAAAATAAATAAATCAATTTATTTAGCATCTCTGCTCCAGATTCCTTCAGCATCTGGGTTTTTCCGTAGGGACTGCCCACTGGCCAGCCTACCTCGCAGGGATGTGTTAGGTGAAGTAGAAGGAGGCTGCTGGGAAGGAATTGCAGCACCGTTCTGTGTTCTTGATGTGGTTTTCCAATTTATGTTTTTAAGGTAGAGATGCAGTTGGTGAATCTTCTGAAGGAAGGAAACGAGACAGACGCTGTGCGTTTGAAGTTCTTCCTCCTCCTCACCATTTTATTCCCCATTGGAGCTGTTTTGGGGGTGTATCTTTGGGGCTGCCTAGCAGACAGATATGGCAGGTATAGTAGGCAGAATTTCTGGGTTGTGGATATACAACAAACTGCTACATTTTGGGTGTTGCTGTTGGCATGGGTGTCATACATTGGCATGTAAAGCCAACACAGTTCTAGGCTGCATAAACAGAGGGATAGAATCAAGATCACATGAAGGGTTAATACCACTTTGTTAGGCCTTAGTAAGGCCACACTTTGAATACAGCATCCAGTTTTGGTCGCCACGATGTAGAAAAGATGTGGATACTCTGGAAAGAGTGCAGAGAAGAGCAACAAAGAGGTTTAGGGGACTGGAGACTAAAATATATGAAGAACGGTTGCAGGAACTGGGTATGTCTAGTTTAAGAGAAAGAAGGACTAGGGGAGACATGATAGCAGTCTTCTGATATCTCAGGGGCCGCCCCAAAGAAAAGTGAGTCAAACTGTTCTCCAAGGCACCAGAGGGTAGAGCAAGAAGCAATGGGTGGAAACTAATCAAAGAGAGAAACAACTTAGAACTGAAGAGAAATTTCCTCACAGTTAGAACAATCAGTGGAACAGAATTTGCCTCCAGAAGTTGTGAATGCCCCAACACTGCAAGTCTTTAAGAAGATGTTGGATAGCCATCTGTCTGAAACAGTATAGGGTTTCCTGTCTAGGCAGGGGGTTGGACTAGAAGACAGTCTTGAGGACTGGATCCATGGGCACTGTATCTATTTATGTTAGCTTCAAGCGGGACGATGAATCCATTAAAAAAAAGTGCATTAGCTAATTTAAGCTCGAATAAGCTTCAAGGAAAAGAATAGAAAACGAAGTGGTAACACCCGTTGTAGAGTATAAATCAATACAAAGAAAACGAGAACTCGAGATCTTCTCTTTAATTCCAGTCAGGTGTGAAAGTGTGGAGACAAAGGATGACCTTGGCTTCTATTAAAGAATGAAAATAATACATTCCACAATCCTACTCCTTCTATTCCCCCCTCCCATCGACTATACTTAAAGAAACAGCATAATGAAATAAGAGAAAGTGTGGCAGGCCAAAATTCTAAAAGGAGTATAAATGCAGGCCTGACTTTATCGCTTTATAAAGATTAAAATTCTGTATATTTGATGTATTAAAAAAAGGTTTAGTTTTCTTTTGAAATAAAAAAAATAAAAATAAAATAAAATAAAATCAGGATGCTGTTGGTAGTTCAGGACTAAAAAAAAATAACATTTTTGCGATTCCTATTTCCTTGAATGTGTCTCTTTCCGTGTCTTTTCAGAAAATTCACCATCTTTATTAGCAACGGAATTAGTATTTTTTCGTCTACCACCTTGTGTTTTGATTCCGTTTTAAAGCACTTTGCATTCAGCCTCTTTACTCGTTTTTTTGTGGGGATAGTGTCAGGTGAGTCTTTGACCACTTTATTATAAGCTTCCCCCCCAAAAGGGGATGAACTCTGCCTTTGCATTAAATGTTCCTCAATTTAGGAGTTAAGGATTAGGGAAGTAAAGAGTAGGATTGGGGAGATAGGAGGCGGGATGTCATGGTGACAGGAACCAAAGCTGTCAATTTGGAGCAGACCAACCAATCAAGGACGGAGCCGTGAGAACAGAATGTGAAACTCCATCAAAGAGGTGAAGTGGGGAGAGCCCAGGAAGAGGGAAAATCACAGGCTTTCTGCAGGAATATTCAGATCCGGCTTTGCTAATGCTGTAACCGCTTGACTTTAGTAAAAGTAATCCTGTCCTTCAGACCTGGAGTTGAGGGTCTTTCTTTCCTAAACGCTCAAGTCGGGAGAAGCCTGACAGTGAATTTCTTGGAGCCTAGGAATCAGGATGGTCATTTGCAAATATTCTGAACCTGGAGCCAAGCAATTAGAGCATTAGGACTGAATCTGACTGAATCTCCTTATGACTAAAATCCTCGAAGTCTTTAATCAGATTTATTGAAGGGGACAGAGAGTTGGGTTGCAGAAATATTGGCACGTGGCTACAAACAGTCCTTGACATATGACTGCATATTCTACATTCAGAATATTTGCAAATGATTATCCTAATTCCGAGGCTCCAAGAAACCTACTGTCAGGCTTCTCCTGATTGAGCGTCTAGGAAAGAAAGACCCTCAACTCCAATTCCGTGAAAGTAAAATATTACTTTTATTAAAATCAAGTGGTTACAGAATCAGCAAAGCCAGATCTGAATATTCCTGCACGAAGCCTGCGATTTGCAAATATTCTGAATATAGAATATGCAGTTATTACTTTCGTTAGCAAGAAAACAGGGCACTGAATCCCCCAGGAAGCAATCTCCCTAATGAATGGAGAAATCGTTTGTATGTAGAAGGAAATGTACAATTAGCCCTTGACTTACAACAGTTCATTTAGTGACTGTTCAAAGGTACAACAGCAGTTAAAGCAGTAAATTGTGAGCATTTTCACATTTGTGACTATCTCCCTTAGCAACAGAAATTTTGGGCTCAGACATGGTCGTACATCAAGGACTGCCTGTAGCCATGTGCCAAGGTTTCTGCAGCCTAACTCTGTCTCCCCTTCAATAAATCTGGTTAAAGGAGATGGCAGTCAGATTCAGACCCGTGAAATGAGAAGGAAGAGCAGGCTGGGAGAAAGGGGCTGGTAAACCAGGGTCTCTTTGCACATACTCTAATTTTTTGGCTCCGGGTTCAATTTTGAGCTATCAGCCCAAACCAGAGTGCTAGGCTGGAACAAGAGAATACTGCACTGGACAGTTTAGCACTGTTTCAACCCAGTACTCCCTAACTTGGAGATTTAAATCAATGGTGGGTTGTTGATTTTTTAAATACCAGTACGGGCATGCTCTCTCTCCCATGCTTGTGCAAAAGTGTCCGGGTGGGAGGGCAGAGACTCCTGCCACTGCTACTACGGGTTCACATGATACGGGCTGATAAGGGCACCTCTTATTTAAATCCGCAAATCTCAGGGCCAGCCGCAAACCGTAGATGCCCCTTAATTCGGCACTCGCTAGAATGCAAGCTGAGACTGAAATGCAATATTTAATTCATTCCACAGGGACATTTACTTACTCTATGTCTCTCTACATCATTGAAATCTCTTCCTTGGACCTGAGGGGAACCTTGGTGACCAGTCTGCTCATCTCGGTCAGCTGGGGATACATTCTGGCCCAAATCTTAACCAATCCCCAGATCTGGGGAAACAAAGAATGTAAGTATTTTCACCTCCACCTCCACAACTTTAAGTCATGCTAAGCTGGGGAGGGTATCTTTCCATTGTCCCAGCACAGAGGAATCAAAGTAAGGGGAAAGGAAGCTGAAAAGAGAAAAGTTGCTTCTAAAACATGAAGTAGGACCAGGAGCTTCCTAACATTCTCCTTCTCTCTCTTTCTACCATAGATTACTCATCATTGGTGGGCATTACAGCCATATTTGCCATAGTTAGTAGTATATTGTTGCTGCCTTCTCCGGAAAGTCCCAGGTTTCTATACTTGCAGCAGAATGACGAAGAGAAAGCAAGACAAGGTACGGCCATGTGAGTCTGGCGTTACAGCCTTATCAGCTGTTTGTTTGGGCCAAAGGGAGAATCAGGCCTGTAGCCCAGCTTCTGCCCTTGAGATCTGCAAGACCTGATGGCTCCTTCCAAATGTAGCCCCTTTCTGTTGTGGCCCGCCAGTGGCCAGCAGAGCTGACAACAGATTCGGACAGTGTGGAGGTTGGGGAGGAACATGGACCAGTCCTGGAGTCTGGGGAAGGCTCTGATGAGAGCTCTGTGTCAGAGGCAGAGAGGGGGCCAGGGCTGTCTGACAGTTATCAGCTGCCTTCAGAGTCAGACATCAGTGAGACAGAAGAACAGCTGGAGCCTCTTCCCAGTGTGCATATGCGCAGAGTGGCCAGACGAAGGGAACAGCCAAGGAAAACGACTCGACTTGGGAGTAAGGCCACAGGTGGGCAATGAACGGCCCCTCCCAGAGGGAATAAAAGAGGAGTGAAAGGGGAATGGAGTTTGAAGGAGACAATTAGTTCGCTTAATTGGTTGGTAACTCTCCAAATCTCCTTGCCAAGTTGTGCAGATATCGGCCAGGTAGATCTCCAAGCCAGAGAAGGTCTGTGACTGTAAATCCTCCCTCGAAAGACTTTGCTGGATGTGAATGAGCAGAATTCACAGTCAATTAAGAAAAGGGTTTTTTCTCGGGACCAGGAATCTGCCTCAGGCTCTTGGGAAGCCTCGGTCAGAACACTTTGCACATGTTCTTGTCTTCCCCTCCTCTTCCTCCAACTTTAGCCTTGAAGAAGCTGAGAGGGAAAGAAAACGTGGAGGATGAGATGGAAGAACTTCGTCAAGAACACCTTGCCGAAAGCAGCCAGAAGAACATGACAGTGTGGAAACTTCTTTGCTTCCCTCGCCTCCGGTGGCAACTCATCACCGTCATAGTCTTGGTCTCCGGAACTCGATTTATACCAATAAACGCAGTTAGTGACTTCCCCGAGCAATCTCGCATACCATTTGCTTTTTCATGGTTCAAATTTGGAGTCTGTCCAAAGTGCTGAGTGGCTGGCTTGTTATCCAGACACAAAGTTTCTGGATCCAGAACCCACGCTTTTCACCTATTTAAAAGAGAATGTTTTTCTCAAACCCCAAACAATCAGTCACATGGTCCAATCTCCTCTTTCCACGGTCCAGGTGTGAGAATGTTCTTAGTTCTCAAGAGAAGGAATTTTATTTTGACTACACAAAACCCTCTATGTCTAATCCCTTCCCCCGAGTCCCTCAGCTCTAGTGTGGCAACACTGAAGCTCCAATATGGCTCCGGTCAGGTCAGCTTCAGGGTTGACATAAGGTGAAGATGGCTCTTCCTTAATAGTTCCCAGAGCCTAAGTTTATGTGCTTTAGTTTAGCAAGATTCTGTCTGCAGGTGATGAATCTGCTTAGAAGAATTGTGAGGGTTTTTTAGAGTCTGACCCAAATCCTATGTGTCCCTCTTTTGTCTTTCATTGCAGGTTTTTTTTTTCAGCAAGCAAAGCTATAAAATTTTAGGAATATCTGCCAAAACTGCGGGGCGTGTTCCATTAGCAGGACTCTTGACCATCCAGATGATGATTCTGACAGTTGTAAGTTACCTCGTATCCCGCTTGATTACAGGTTTGTTCATTTTTTGTGCTGCCTCCATCACCCCACCGACTTAGGGTGATGTACCCCAAAGCGATACAACCAGAAGGGAGGAGTTCAAATTAGTGACAACACAATAGCACAGGTGAACACTGGAAATATTTTAGCCTCAATGAAGAATTGTGGGCTCCGTAGTTTGATGATCTATTGGTTTGTGTTCTTGGCGGCCCATGGTCTTCTTGGTAGTTTTTCTCCAGGGTCCTGATGGGGTCAATCGTCCTCTGCTTTGCTTTTTTTCCCTAGGTCTTCACTGTTGAGTCCTTGGGGCGGAGATTTCTCCTTTTGAGTGGCTTCTTCATATGTAGCATCTCATATATTGCCCTAGTCTTCACTTATCAGGTGGGTTACGTTCCTGCTCTCTGTGCCAGGACAATTGAGTGGCCCCCTGTTAATGTCCCTATGCTTTTTCTCACACACAAACCTGTCCAGCCAGTTATAATTGATCTGGCGAATTTCATCCAGTTGGTCAATTTCACCATCAATTTCACCAGTCTGTCGATTTCACCCGGTTTGCACCAATCCATCAATTTTGACTTGTAGCTCAATTTCACCCATCTGTGAATTTCATCTAGTTGGTCAATTTCACCTATCCTTAAATTTCATTCAGTTGGTCAGTTGCACCAGTCCATCAATTTCAATAATCTGTCAATTTCACCCAATTGGTCAATTTCACCAATCTGTCAATTTCAGCCAGTTTGTCATTTGCACCAATCCGTCAATTTCATCAATCCCTCAATTTGGTCCTGTTTGTCAATTTAACCTATCTGTGAATTTCATCTAGTTGGTCAATTTTACCAATCCATTAATTTCACCCAGTTGCTCCATTACATAGAGTTAATGCCAGTTTTCTCTAGATGTGGTTCCCAAACCTGTGGAATAGGAGGTTTGTTGAAGATATGAAATTGGGGAGTGGGGGGAAGTGTTACTGCTTTGATGGTTAGCTCACACGTGTTTCCTTTTTCCCCATAGATCAACACTCCCACGTTGGCTTTCAGCAGCATTGTTTTGGTGATCATCTCATTAGAGGGCTTCATAATGGGACCAGGTTTGTGACCAGATGGGATACAGCGTCTTAACAGGTGGAGAAAGACCAAGAGAGCCTTTCATGGTTCTTGCTTTTAAAAAATATATATTACAAGGCCTGCCCTCTTCTCTCCACCCAGCTTCCATTTTCCATCTGATTATTGGTGAATTGTTCCTGCAGTCATCCAGAGCGTCCGCATATGTGGTAGCTGGGTTTTTCAGTTGGGGACTCCTTTTTTTGACAAACATATTGTTTACTCTGACTCAGGTAAGGGTGTTCTGACCTAGGCTTCCTGATACATTAAAAAGCACACTGTCAGATTTCCTAAAAATGCCCTAATCGATTCATGAGCATTGAATCAAGGTTCAATACAAAAATAAGTCATTTATTGGGAGCATCATTAGGCAAGATTTGTTCGCAGTCAAGTCTATGCTTTGTTTGATTTATTTCTGACCTTGACCTCTGTTCTGTGTCACGATAACATTCCCCTGTAAGATGCACCCCTTCCAAGCCTGCTGCAGTAATCTGAGATCTGACGCCAGCCGACAGTATGCGTGGAATGCATTTCCCCTCTTTGTCTCCCATGGCAACGCAGGGAGTTGACACACACACACTTACTCCCCCACACCCCTCTTTTTATTTCAAAGGCTATGATTTGTGTTCATTCAGAGCCCGTAATGAGTCACAAAGAGTTGTTCAAGAGTCCTACAGTAGGCTGCCAAAGTCTTTCGGGGTAAACCTGATAAGCACCCACCGTTATCTTCCTTGAAACACTGACAAAGACTTGGCAATTGGCTTGTCAAGGCCACATGGAGCAAAAAATCAAAACAGACCACTATGAACAAAGTTGCTTCCTGCAAAGACTCAGGTGCCTTTGCTTTTCCTTTACGTCGTATAGGAGGGCCTAATTACCTCCAAGCCTTACTCCCAAGTCACCTTTTCTGTCTTAACTGTTCCTGCCTTCTGGCAGCTCTGCGCATGCATGCACAGGGAACAGGGGGAGCCTGTTCCTCTGCCTCGCTGATGTCCAACTCTGGAGGCTCCGGAGGCAGCACATAACTCCCAGGTGGTCCTGGCCCCCTCTCCGCCTCCGACACAGATCCCGCATCAGAGCCTTCCCCAGACTGTAAGACTGGCCCATGTTCCTCCCCAATCTCCTCACTGTCCGATTCTGCAGCCAGCTCGGTGCACCACAACAAACAGACCCTTTGATAATCTCAAAGTATGGAGGTGACTTTACCGCGGAATTGTGTGTGACTCGTGGGCTTGCCAAGTTTGATCACAATATTTCTTAACTTTTGTTTCTGTCTCTAGCCCTACCTTGAGACCTACTTCTTGCTGCTTTGCTCGCCTTTTCTGATCTTCACCTTTTTGTACATTTTCTGGGTACTCCCGGAAACCAGCTACAAGACATTTCAAGAGATCCAGGAGAACATGGCGGAGTACACCTGTAGAAATTCCAGAAAAATAATGGCTGAATAGAAGCAGGAAATCTCTTTCTTCCCTCTGTTTTCAAAGTTGATTTTGGAATTAAGAAATGAAGTAAAACCAGAAGTTCTCTTCAAGCTGGATGGATTTATTTCTACTGTTTTTAACTCTTCTACATTTGTTTGGCAACAACAAAAGAGAAGAAGATTGAGTTATAAGTTTAGCAGGCACTTCCAAATATTATCATATTCCCCGGGACATAAAATATTTTTTTGCCCTTTTTAGCTATAATTCTTCCATGTTTCTGCCAAGGTGATTTTCTTGGCTCTCTACAGATTAGGGGAGCTTGTAGATTAAGGTGACCAGATTTTAACATTGGTAAAGAAGGACACCTTTGACCGGGGGGGGGGGGGGTGTTCTTGATTAAAAATTTAAAAAAAAATCGTGACTTTTTAGTTAATGCTACCTTCAATCCTCATGAAGGAATAATCCAATTGAATTGATTAGGAATAAGATGTTCTGATAGAATAAATGGTCTATGGTTCATTTATTTTTATTATTTATTAGATTTTTATCCCACCTGTCTTATTTTTACAAATAACTGAGAGGCGGAAAACATACCTAATCTTCCTTTTAATATTTTCCACATAACAACAACCCTATGAGGTGGGTTGGGCTGAGAGAGAACGACTGGCCCAAAAGCAGGACTCAAACTCATCTTCCGTTGGTGTGTAGGCCAGCCAGGGCCGGATTTTCCTATAGGCTAACTAGGCTTCAGCCTAGGGTAGGGTGACCAGATGACCCGATTTCAGTGGGACAGTCCCGATTTTTAACAATTTTTCCCGCTTTCAACATGAAGCCCAGTGGATTTGCTTAAGAAATCCTAACCGGGGCAAGACAAAAAACACCCTGTCTAACCTCTCTCTCTGTCTCAGTACTTTCACTGAAGATATTAAAACGTTAAAGCAACAAAACGGACCTCTCCCCTCCCCCCACGCCGATCGCGTTTACCTCATTTTATAAGGAAAAAAAAAATGATCCTAGTACCATAGAGCTGCAGGAAATGGCTAGAGGGGTCGCCAGTGTTACTTCCTGGATTTTCCAGAGGGGAGGGGCACGGAGGTTGGAGGACTGCTCAATATGGTGGGAAAAGAAACTTTCTGGTAAGTGTGCTGGTTTTTTTTCTTTTCTTTTTTAATGCGTTTTAAAATAATGTAGGTTTTTAAAAATGTGCAGCTACTGTTTTTTTTATTCAAAACAATATGTGATGTGCCATGGAAAAATCATTAAAAAAAACCCTGAAAGAACAAAAGGGTTTTTTTAGGGTATTTTCCTGACCAAAACTATAATTGTTTCTGCATGACACCCTTAATCAGAAATAGCCAACTACATTTCATTCTAAATAGTTTTATTTCCTTTATTGTATGTGATTACTCAAGTCCAAAAACTGAGTTAATTGGATAAACCCAGCTCCACAATTTACTAAATATACAGTTACAGGAATTTCATGTATAGTATGCTGTCTCTTAGGGTTTATTGAACATAGGAGAATAATATGAGAGGGATTTGATGTAAAATAAGCTCTTTTAATGAATTCAAAATCAACGCAGCAGACAAGACATGGGAGTGAACATAATACACACTTTAACAATATATTTTTTTCTTTTAGTCATCAAATATTGCAGCAAGTGTGTCAGTAATAATAGCAAGACAGGAATAGGATTTTCCAGCCAGGTTAATTTTACTTTTTTATGGTTTTGATGTTGTATTTAATTTTATCTGTATTAGAAACTTATGAAGGCTGTGCAACATTTTGAGGTGATATAGAGTATGTAAAGACATGAATACAGTAGAACCTCTGGTCACAACCATAATTCGTTCCATAACTTTGGTCGCAAACTGATTTGGTCATGAATCAAACCTAATTTTGGAAATTTGGTGCTTACAAAAAAAAAATGGTGCAGAAGGGGAAATCAGCAGCGGGGAGAATGTGAATATTTTGGTCAGAAGCATTCGTGACCAGAGGTTCTACTGTATAACATCTTCACTTAAGACTTAAGATTCACTTAAGATATAACATCTTCACTTAAGATTCACTTAAGAACTGTGGCAAGAAAGGTGGTATAGTGACCAAAGTTACAATGGCATTGAAAAAAGTGACTGATGACCATTTTTCACACTTAGCGACCATTTTCACACTTAGCGACTGTTGCAGCATCCTCATGGTCACGCGATCAAACTTTTGATGTTTGGCAACAGATTCGTATTTATGATGGTTTCAGTGTCCTGAGGTCATATAATCACCTTTTGACAAAGTCAAATGGGGAAACCAGATTCACTTATGTTACTAATTTATCAGCTGCATTTATTCATTTAAGAACTGTGGCAAGAAAGGTGATATAGTGACCAAAGTTACAATGGCATTGAAAAAAGTGACTGATGACCATTTTTCACACCTAGCGACCATTTTCACACTTAGCGACCGTTGCAGCATCCTCATGGTCATGTGATCAAAATTCGGATGTTTGGCAACAGTTACAATTTATATTTGTAAATTGTAGTTATGTTGAAATAAAAAAAAACATTACAATACTATTTTTGCGTCGTATGAAAATTTTTGTTGCTCCGTATAAAATTTTTAATCAACCCCCCCCCCCCCCCCGGTCAAAGGTGTCCCTCTTTACCAATCTGAAAATCTGGTCACCTTAGCCTAGGGCCTCAAGATCAAGAGGGGCCTACATTCAAATTGTTAGCAAAATTAAAATTACACTATCCTAAAAACAGTGAACACTAAAACACTGAACCGAAAATAAGGAGAAATTCTACACATATGACTAATAAACAAACATAAAAATGTATTGGTTAAGATCGTTCCAGTGCCGCGGCAGTTGGGGAGCCCGCCCACGTTCCCAGCACCGGCGGTCGGGCAAGAGGTGCGGCCGCTCCCAGTAGCCGCCCCATCGACGCGGACCCCGCCAGGCAGGTGAGAGGGAGGGGGCCGAGCCGAGCAGCTGAGCGCAGCAGGGGAGGTGGCTGGCTTCGCTGCCTTTGCCGCAGAGCAGAGCCGCTCTTCCACTTAAAAATGGGAGATGAAAGCGCCTCATAAGTGGAATAGCCTAGGGCCTCTTTTCATCTAAATCCGGCACTGAGGCCAGCCCTTTCACCACTACACCAAAAGGCTCTCATTTAGTAGGAAGACATGGAAGAGGATTTTTTAAAGTGTAATGAGGGAAATGGGGGGAAATTCAGCTTGAAGCAAGATTTCTGGGATAGGGTCTTTCTTTTTTGGGTTGGCTTTAATGCCCATTTCTGGGCATTCTGGGAGTTCTCCCCTCGGAAGGAAGCTTTGATAGAAATATTATTTTTACTCCACTAGAAAAGGCCAAAGTAAGAGGGAAAGGCACTGATGGTGGACGAAGATGAAAAGTGAACTTTAATCACATTAACTTTTCATCTTTCTCGCCTGCTTAATTATTTTTATTAGTTTATCAGAATATGCACCGGGGGGGGGGGGGGAGATCAAAATCACAATTAAAATAGCACATACACATGCATAACCCAACATGTTCTGGTTCCGTAAAAGCTACAGAGAAAAAAAAATGAGGTACGAGGAGGTGAATAGAAATGATTTTCTATTTCTGTGCAAGTTGCCAAGGTGGCGCAGTGGTTAAATGCAGCACTGCAGGCTACTGCTAGATCAGCAGGTCAGCGGTTCAAATCTCACCGGCTCAGGGTTGACTCAGCCTTCCATCCTTCCGAGGTGGGTAAAATGAGGACCCAGATTGTTGGGGGCAATATGCTGACTCTCTGTAAACCGCTTAGAGAGGCCTGAAAGGCCTATGAAGCGGTATATAAGTCTACTGCTATTGCTATTGCTATTATCAGAATATAAAAGACAAAAAAAATGAAAATAAGGGGAAATTAAGAGTGGGAAAAGGGAAAAAGGAGAAAGTGTGTGGTCGAAGGGGAAAAGGGCGGGGGGAGGCATTGACTTCTGACTCTTTTTTAGCACAGTAGAAGATAATAACATTACAACCTCAACTTTTTACTTTTACACAATAATATATACTACCCAATTCTATAACAACGAACGATCTAATCAGGGAAATCAAAATCACAAATTTCATTTTTTTCCACCGCAAGGACAAAATTTAAAAGTGGTTTCCACATGGAAACTAAAATAGATATGTTCTTTTCTTTGAATAAAGCAATCAGTTTAACCATCCCTACTTTTCATCTTGCTGGGATAAATAAACATATAATTCTGTTCACACCAGTGACGTGCGGTCAGCTTTAGGGCTGTTGAGGCACTTTTTAGACTTGTGGACTTCAACTCCCAGAATAGCAATAGCAATAGCAGTAGACTTATATACCGCTTCATAGGGCTTTCAGCCCTCTCTAAGCGGTTTACAGAGAGTCAGCATATTGCCCCCAACAATCTGGGTCCTCATTTTACCCACCTCGGAAGGATGGAAGGCTGAGTCAACCCTGAGCCGGTGAGATTTGAACCGCTGAACTGCTGATCTAGCAGTAGCCTGCAGTGCTGCATTTAACCACTGCGCCACCTTGGCTCTTAGAATTCCACAGCCAGGCATGCTCAGTTCCGATTTAAAGCGACAGCATTTTTCCCCCTTGCAAATTAAGTTTTCCCATTTTTTTCTTCTCCCTCCCCCTCCTTCCTCCCTCTCTCCCTCCCCCCCTCTCTCAAACAGACACACGCACACAGAGAACTTCGATCCCTCTCTCATTCACTCACTCTCAAACACAAACACAGAGGTTGGATTGGATATATTTTCCAAAGGCTTGAAAGCAGCTCCTCTACCATACCCCCCCTTCCCCTGCTGCCTTCTGATCAAACTTTTTGAATTCCTCCCCCCTCCCCATACACGGACCTTTTTCCAGCTGTTTCAGAAACGATTTCAACTCTGCTTCTACCTGCCCTGCCCTGCCCTCCCCTCATGAAAGGCCAGAGCTCTGTCAGACTGAGCTAGTTGCTCCCAGAGAACTCTAAAAAGCCTCTAAAAATGCCCTCTACAGGAGGCGAGAGAATACGTGCCTCATTTGCATAAGGAATTTTTCGCTTGTTAACCCTTGCTTAACTCTTAAAAGGCGAAAAATTCCTTATGCACAGGAGGCCCCTATTTCTCTGGCCTCCTCCTATGGTTAACACAAAGCACTGTTCCAAGTCACTGTGAATCTGGTAGCAACTACCTTGGCTTTAATTATTTTTTAAAAATTCTTTAAAATTCCTTTTCCTCATGACTGGTGAGGCCATGCCTCCCCTGCCTCTAGTGACTGCACGTCCCTGGTTCACACCTATTAATCTTTATAGACTATCATCATTTATATTAAAAAGGGAAAAACCTCTTTTTACATCCATTTTAAAACTCTAAACTTTTCTTTAAAAATATTTAGCAAGAGGGAAAGGCAGAAGGAAAATGCCCCCTTTTTCCTGTGCCTTTCCTCAGTTGCTATGGGGAATGAAAGGACCAGGGTCCCCCCCTCCCTACACTGAAAAGAACCCCTGAACAACTTTGTGAAATGCACAGCTCCATTTCGGTGTTTTTTACTGCTCAGTTTGATGCCATTTCCATCAAAGATTTGGAAAAGTTTCTTCTTCTTTCCTTATGCTATAATTTTGACTTGGAGAAGTGTTTGCTGTTCTTTCTGACCTTTAAAATGATACATTTCAGTGACTCTTTTTCTGTGCTTGCCTTTAGAAGCACTCCAAGTCAATCCAGAATGATGTAGATGTTAATACAAAGAACTGAGCAAATTAAAGTGGTGAAATTAGTCCCAGGGAAATATTTTTCAAAGAAACATACACCATTTTCCCCACACGAGCCGACCTCCAACCTCTGTGCCCCTCCTCTCTGGGAAATCCAGGAAGGAACAGTCGCTACTTCTCTAGCCAAAGTATTTCCTGGAGCTCTATGGTACTGGGTCATCTTTTCTTATAAGAGGAAGTAAAAGGGGCCGGGGGGGGGTTCATTTTCTTGCTTTAATGTTTTAAGATCTTCAATGAAAATACTGAGACATAGAGAGGGGTTAGACAGAGTGTCTTTTGTCTTGCCCCGGTTAGGATTTCTTAAGCAAATCCACTGCAGTTTCAACATGAAGCCAAAATCGGGACTTTCTTAAAACACTGCGGGACACGGGACAAATTGTTAGAAATCATGACTGTCCCGATGAAAGCGGGACTTCTGGTCACCTTATTGTAGATCCCATTATATAAGAAGTGGATTGCTGCCGCTTCTTTCCTGCAACGTCTTCATATTGCCTTGGTAAGGTCACACTGGGAATACTGCGTCCAGTTTGGGTCGCTACAATAGAAAAGAGACTCTACAAAGAGGGCAGAGGAGAGCAACAAAGAGGATTAGGGGACTGGAGGCTAAAACATATGAAGAACAGTTGCAGGAATTGGGTTTGTCTAGTTTAATGAAAAGAAATGGGTGATATGATAGCTGTGTTCCAATATTTGAGGGGTTGACACAAATAACCGGAAGTCCACTTATTCTCCAAAGCACCTGCAAGCAGGACAAGAAGCAATGGATGGAAACTAATCAAGGAGAGAAGCAGCCTGGAATTAAGGAGAAACTTCCTAACAAGGAGGACAATTATCTAGGGGAACAGAAGTTGCCTTCAGAAGTTGTAAGTGCTTCATCACTGGAGGTTTTAAAGAAGAGATTGGATGTCCATTTGTCTGAAATGATATACGGTCTCCTGCTTGAGCAAGGTTGGACTAGAAGTAGCTCCAGGGTCCTTTCCAATTCTGTTATTATATCAATAGATCTCCTTTTGCAACAAATGGAAAGGTGGCTAAATGAATACTTTAAATGCCTTCACGGCCGCCAAGAAAGTGAAACTGAGTGTAAATCTTTTATTACAGCTTTTGTGTCAGACCTGTCCCAATCTGCTCCCTTAAGAAAGAGAGACCCTCGACTACATTTGGTTGAAGCAAAAGGTTCTTTTACTAAAGAGATGTTAGCTGCAGTTAAGACACACTCAAAAAATACAGACAGGTTTCCCCTCTTCCTGGCCCCACCAATGACCAGTTTGTCTTCAGCCAATCAGAACTCACTGAAGTGTTTTGAGAACCCTGAGATGTTTCAGAGTAATGCACATTATTTCTAATGGTACATGGCCTTGGATTCTGGTGCAAACTGGTTCCCAGTTTCTCTGCTTATCACCTGTTGTTCCCCCCTACGTTGTCCCTGAATTGTTGTTGTTCCCAATACATACATATACACGCACACACACACACACACGCACACACACACACACACTTTATTGCCTATTTATTCTAACCCACACCCTCCAGCATTTGATGGCAGGACACCTGTGAGGCACGAAGCTCAGCCTGAGAGACCTGCCATTTTGTTCCACATTGGCTTGTTGTAAACCAGTGACGTGTGGTGTGGTTTATGGCTGGTGAGGCACTGACACAGTGGTGGGTTTCAAATTTTTTTAGACTTGTGGACTTCAACTCCCAGAATTCCACAGCCAGGCATGCTCAGTTCCAATTTAAAGCGACTTACATGGTTCATTTAGCTATCAAAGTTGCAACGGCACCAAAAAGAGTGACTTATGACCATTTTTCACACTTATGATCATTGCAGCATCCCCATGGTCACCTGATCAAGATTGAGACAGCTTGGCAACTGTCTCACATTTATGACGGTCACAGTGTTCCAAGGTCACATGATCCCCTTTTGCGACCTTCTGACAAACAAAGTCAACGGGGAAGCCAGATTCCCTGGGACTACAGCCACGGTTCTAATTTATCAACGGTAGTGATTCACTTAATAAATGTAACAAGAAAAGTTGTAAGTTGGCGCAAAGTTCACTTAGCAAAAGTTTCGCTTAGCCACAGAAATTCCAACCCCTGAAAGTGGAATCTCCTGGATGCAAATTTATGCAAATTTCTGCAAAACAGCCACCTAACTGCCATTCTGCTTTTCCCGGAATTTTCCCACCTCCTTTCCCTGATTGGCTCTCTCTGCTGCTCCAGCATTTTTCGTTCGAAAGAAAAGACAACTGTGTTTCTTTCTCCAACAAACACACCACCAAAAATAGTAAGTTGGCTTTAAAAACATATATTTCTAGCCTTAAAATCTAAAATTTGAAGACTGGCCTCATCCAAATGGTCTGGTGGAGGAGCAGTGGAGTGTCAGCGTGTATGCCAGTTGATTTGGGGAAATTATTACAACAATCAGGAATTGAACAGGAAGCTCTCAAGTTTAAGTTTAAGTTTAAGTTTTATTTATATGCCGCCCTATTCCCTAAAAGGGACTCAGGGCGGCGAACAACTTAAACAAGCCAACGTTCGAAAGAAAAGATGCTTAAGGCTGCCCCTGAAGAGTGTTCGAAGACTGCAGTTGGTCCAGAATGAGCCGCACGAGCGATATTGGGTGTACCTAGATACATCCATGTTACACCTATCCTCCGCGAGCTGCACTGGCTCCCCATTGGTCTCCGGATGCACTTCAAGGTGCTAGTCGTTACTTTTAAAGCCCTACATGGTTTAGGACCTGGCTACCTGAGGGACCGCCTCCTGCCATTTACCTCCCAATGACCAATAAGATCACACAGATTGGGCCTCCTCCAGGTGCCGTCGGCCGGTCAATGTCGGTTGGCGGGTCCCCGGGGGAGGGCCTTCTCTGTAGCTGCTCCGGCCCTATGGAACAATCTCCCCATAGAGATCCGGACCTTTCCCACTCTCCCGGCCTTCCGTAAAGCCACTAAGACCTGGCTGTTCGGCAGGCCTGGGGCTGTTGATTAGTATCCAGCCCCACTCCAACTATATGCATGTTGTTGAAATTTTTAATACTTGTCCCAAGGGAGTGGGCGGCATACAAATGTTAATAAATCTAAATCTAAAATCTTAAGTTTGTCCCTTTTTCTTTAATTTCCTCTTTGAGAAAAGCTGTGTGGAGCCTCCCTGATCCACTGCAGTTTCAGGGAACACAATTTCCGGAGGTTCTCTGCCTCGGTTCAGGGGGAGAATGGTTTGTTAAAAAATGTTTTTGTTTCTTTTCGATCAGAGGTTTCTCCTCAGAGGGATGGAGGACAAAGACGAATCGATACCCCCGCTCCGAAGTAATGTGAGTTTGGGGAGCTGCTGAAGTTGCGGTTTATCTTGACTCGTGGTTATTTCTAAGCTTCGGGGCCAGGCTGGGCATAGAAATTATAAAGAAATTCTGAAGAGGATCAGCTCGCAACTGTATTAAAACAAAAAAATTGCAGTGCCTAGAAAATCTTTGGAATCTCCTAAAGCTCAGCTGGTGTGTTTGTGGATGAGACACCACCAGGCGATGCCTAGGAGTCAAAATTAAATTGGGGGAAAGAATTAGCTTTCTCTACAGGTGCCAAAGATCGGCCATCTTCCCATCCAAGCAGGAAATTGGAAGGGTGAAAGGAGAGGGGAGGTCTTACATGTGCTGTGTGCATTGTGTTGCTTTTGCTGCTTTCCATTAAGGGAATTGTCTTTTTGTTTCCTTCCTCCTCCTGCACCTTCTCATAGAAACTGACCCTCCCGCTAATTCTCTCACTAATTGGGTCCTATGTGGGGTTTTTGCTGTATGGATACATGTTCTTCCTGATCACCTCTCCCTTTATGGTAAGTATGTCCCGCTGGGTGACAATGGACCAGGGATGGGTTCCTGCCAGGTCTAACCTCTTCTATAGAAGAGGTTCCACAAATCTACAGTGCCCTTTAGAACCGGTTCCAGCTCCCTCCCCCTGCCCATCCGCGCCGTGACCCATCAAAACCGCGCTCGACTAAGCCGCGCCCGATTAAACCGTGTCGCTGACGTCATCAACAGGGCGACAACAGCCAGCGCGGAGAAAGAAGGGCGCTTTAAATAGCGCTTTGAAAGCAAGCCGATTCAACTTAAGGTAAGGGTTAGGTTTTGGGTTAGCTTTAGGGTTAGGTTTAGGGTTAGGTTAAGGGTTACGGTTAGGCTTAGGGTTAGGTTAAGGGTTACGGTTAGGTTTAGGGTTAGGTTAAGGGTTAGGATTAGGTTTAGGTTTAGGGTTAGGTTAAGGGTTAGGTTTAGGGTTAGGTTTAGGGTTAGGCTAAGGGTTAGGTTTAGGGTTAGGTTTAGGATTAGGTTTAGGGGTTAATTTTAGTTTTAGGGTTTACAGCGTGCTTCTGTCTCCGCGCTGTTGTCCCCCTGTTGATGACATCAGCGACGTGGTTTAGTCGGGCGCGGTTTAGTCGAGCGCGGTTTTGTGGTGGAACCCGTCCGCACATCATCAAGATGAAGAGCGAGAGGAGGAATTCTGGGAGTTGAAGTCCACAAGCCTTAAAGCTGTTAAGTTTGAACACTCCTGGCTTTTTTTTTCCTAAAGGGTTAGGGGTGCAAGGGTCTTGTAACTTGACAGCTTTAAGACTTGCATGCTTCAAATGCCAGTTTCTGAGCCAACACTTTGGTTGCTAAGCAAGAGCGTTGTTAAGTGAGTTTCACCACATTTTACAAGTTGGCCATGCCCACCCAATCACATGGCTGGCAAGCCACTCCCACCTGGTCACATGGCTGGCAAGGCACTCCCACCCAGTCACATGGCCGGAAAGCCACACCTGCAGAAGAGGTTCTAACAAAATTTGAAACCCACCACTGCAATGGACCTCTCCTCTCCTCTCATAAGAACCAAGGTGGCGCAGTGGTTAGAGTGTAGTACTGCAGGCCACTTCAGCTGACTGCTAACTGCAGTTCGGCGGTTCAAATCTCACCGGCTCAAGGTTGACTCAGCCTTCCATGCTTCCGAGGTGGGTAAAATGAGGACCCAGACTGTGGGGGCAATATGCTGACTCTGTAAACCGCTTAGAGAGGGCTTAAAGCCCTATGAAGCGGTATATAAGTCTAACTGCTATTGCTATTGCTATTTCACCTTCCTTCCCCTCCTGTCTCTTCCCTTCCCCACCCCATGTCCCCCCTCCTCTCCTTTTCCCTCCCCTTCAGACCCCTCCCCTCTCCTATCCTTTACCTTCCCTTCCCCTCCCATCTCCTTCTCTCCCCTCCTCCCCCCTCCTTTCCCCACCCCTCCCATCCCCTCCCCCCACGTGGCTATCTACCTCACAAGGTTGAGCTGGAGGGAGGCAGCTGGGGAGAGGGAAGGGAGGAAGTGCATCTCAGTTGCATGTTGTTGATGCAGCTCTCCATTTTTTCCTTTTTAAGGTACGGATGCATTTCCTGAATTTGCAGGGGGTCGACGGACGTTCCTTCTATTTCCAGTTCTTATTATTTCTCTCCGTCCTTTTCGTCCCGTTAGGAGGCCTTTTGGGGGTGTTTCTTTGGGGCTGTCTGGCAGACAGATATGGCAGGTATAGTAAGTAGGTGGCTATATAACAAAGTTCCAAATTCCGGCTGTTTCTGTTGGCGTTGGTGCCATACATTGGCATGTAAAGTGAAGCCCTTTCCTGAGTACCAAACCGCCCAGAGAACAGAATTTGATCCACTAAAAAGAGAACCAAGGTTTAAATTAACCAAGGTGAACAGGGGCTGTGTTTAAATAAATATTCAATAAATAACAGAATAACAGAGTTGGAATGCGAAGCGGAGGGGCGCAAAAAAATTTTCCCAAGCTAAGGCCAGCAATCAGCATTTATTTATTTTATTTATTTATAAAATTTATATGCCGCCCAATCCCGAAGGACTCCGGGCAGCTTACAAAAAGAGAAATTAAAAAAAAAAAAGAGATGAAAAAAACAGTTTAAAATCACAACACCACATACATTCATTCTAATCGGGGGGGGGGGGGGGCTGGACCTCAACAGTGAGGTCAACAGCCCCAGGCCTGCTGGAACAGCCAGGTTTTTACAGCTTTCCTGAAGGCCATGAGAGTGGGTATGGTCCGGATCTCTGGGGGTAGCTGATTCCAAAGTGTGCATGCAGTGTGTGTGTGTGTGTGTGTGTGTGTGTGTGTGTGTGTGTGCATTTGTTTCTGCTGAGACAAACAGTTCATTGTCTTTTCCATAAATAATAAAGTCCTTGAATCTAATAACTTCTTCAAATAACCCCGAATATCCTAATTGCAATGGGTGAAAAAAATACAATACAATACAATACAATACAGTAGCAGAGTTGGAAGGGACCTTGGAGGTCTTCTAGTCCAACCCCCTGCCTAGACAGGAAACCTTACACCACTTCAGACAAAGCATTATCCAACATCTTCTTAAAAACTTCCAGTGTTGGAGCATTCACAGCTTCTGGAGGCAACTTCTGTTCCACTGGTTAAGTGTCCTCACTGTCAGGAAATTTCTCCTTAGTTCTAGGTTGCTTCTCTCCTTGATTAGTTTCCACCCATTGTTTGTTTATTATATTTATATTTGTTTGTTTATTATATTTGCTTCTTGTCCTGCCCTCAGATGCTTTGGAGAATAGCTTGACTCCCTCTTTTTTGTGGCAACTGCTATTAAGTCACCCCTAGTCCTTTTATTAAACCAGACATGCCCAAATGAGCAGAGGGAAGGGAGTGAGTGAGAACCATCTTTCTATCCCCAACTGTGCTAATATTCTATATATTTTGAAAAGTTAATTGACTCAGAAAATCATTGACTTGGGCCTTCTAGCATAGGAACAGACACCAGTTTTAATCTTCCCTGCCCCGTCCCTCTAATTCCCCTGATGCCAACATCTAGATGGTTACAGCACACATGTTAAAGCCTCCCTGTGAAGGTACCGTAATTTTCGGAGTATAACATGCCCTCTCTCCCCCCAAAGTGAGTGAAAATTTGGTTTTATACACCGAATGTAGCCAAAAATGCAAGGTTCGGAGGAGGCAATGGTCTGTGGCAATCCCTGCAGCCTGGAACAGCTGATTGGGGGTATTCTGGGAGGCCGATCCACCCGCCAATCAGCTGCTCATGCTGAATCAGGCTGCAATCATGTGCTGAAGCTGAACTGGCTGTTTGCTGTTTGCTGCAAGGAGGTGCCAGAGTTTGCAGCAGCAATCACATCCAGAAAATAGACACAAGTAATGGATTCAGAAGGATTCTATAACTTCTCTTTATATATAATATAACACATGAAGTAAATATACAATACCAAAAGCAGCTTTTCCAACGTGGTAGTTCAGCAGAGGAGAGAAGTTTCACTTCCAGTTTTAGTTTCAGATATCAGCACAGCATGAAGCATTAATACAGAACAAGCCACGCCCAGGCTCCTTGCTGTCTCCTTCCTTGCTGCTCACACAGCAAATACTGTTTGCTTCCAAACAGCCCTCAACTCTCTCACACACTGACAGGACACTAGCCAGATGAATACATGGATGCTGGTAGGCAGAGGCAGAATTTTTTTTTTCTTATTTCCCCCCTTTAAAAACTAAGGTGTGTCTTATAGTCCGAAAAATATGGTATTTTAGCGTTTTACATAATCTCTTGCAATTCCAGGAACAAATTGTTCCCCTTAAAGAAGACAATGATAATTTTTTAAATAAACCATTCTTCTGTTTCCTGATTTCTGAATATATCTCTTTCTGTCTCTTTGCAGAAAATCCGCCCTGTTAATTAGTAATGGACTTAGTATTTTTTCGTCTGCCTTCCTTTGTTTTGATAGAATATTCCAGAGCTTTGAATTCAGCCTCTTTGCTCGCTTTTTTGTAGGAGTAGGGGTAGGTGAGTCTGTGACCACATTTTTTATAAACCCCCAAATAAAAGGGCTGAACTCTGCCTTTTCATAAAATGTCTCTTAATTTAGGAGTTAAGGATTGGGGAAGTAAAGAGTAGGATTGGGGAAGTAGGAAGGGAGGGTGATAGGAACCAAAGCTGTCAATCTGGAGCAGAATGGCCGATCAAGGATGGAGCTGTGAGAAGGGCATGTGAAATGCCACCAAAGAGTTGCCAAACCCCAAAGTTGTTCCCAAAACATCTAGTCCGAATATCATTGGTCACGGATGGTCAAGCGGGGAGGGCAAGGGAAGAGGTAGAATCGCAGGCTTCGTGCAGGAATGTTCAGATCCGGCTTTGCTAATGCTGTAACTGCTTGACTTTAGTAAAAGTAATCTTGTCACTTCAAAACTGGAGTTGAGGGTCTTTCTTTCCTAGATGCTCAAGTCAGGAGAAGCCTGACAGTAGGTTTCTTGGAGCCTAGGAAACAGGATGGTCCTTTGCAAATATTCTACAAATATTCAGTTAGCAAGAAACAGGACAGTAAATCCCCCGGAAAGAAATCTCCCTAATGAATGGAGAAATAATGTAAATGTAGAAGGAATGGGACATGGTGGCTCTGTAGCTAAGATGCTGAGCTTGTCAATCAGAAAGGTCGGCAGTTCGGCAGTTCAAATCCCATTACTTGTCCCAGCTTCTGCCAACCTAGTAGTTCGAAAGCAAATGCAAGTAGAAAAATAGGAACCATTTTTAGTGGGAAGGTAACAGCGTTCCGTGCACCTTCAGCCACATAACCACGGAGATGTCTTCGGACAGTGCTGGAACTTCGGCTTTGAAATGTAGATGAGCACTGCCCCCTAGTGTCGGGAACAACTAGCACATATGTGTGAGGGGAACCTTTAGAAGGAAATGTAGAGGTAGCCCTTGACTTACAATAGTTTATTTAGTGACAGTTCAAAATTACAACGGCATTGAAAAAGTTGTTGTTGCCATTTTCACATTTATGAATGCTGCAGCATGCCCGCAGTCATGAGAACAGAATTCGGAAGCTGGGAAACTGACTTGTATTTATGACGATCGTAGTGTCCCGAGATCATGTGATCCCCTCTTACAACCTTCTGGCCAGCAAAATCAATGGGGAAGCCAGATTCGCTTAACCATCTTGTGACTAACTTAACAACTGCAGCGATTAACTTAATAACTGTGGCGAGAAAGGTCGTAAAAGGGGGCAAAGTTGACTTAACAAACGTTTGGGCTCAGCCATAGTCGTACGTCAAGGACTGCCTGTAGCCACGTGCCAAGATTTCCTGCAACCTAACTTTGTGTCCCCTTCAATAAATCTGGTTAAAGAAGACTCTGAGGATTTTAGTCATAAGGAGACGGCAGTCAGATTCAGACCTGTGAAATGAGAAAGAAGAGCAGGCTGGGAGAACAGGGCTGGTAAACCAGGGTCTCTTTACACAGGCTCAAATTTCTTGGTTCTGGGCTCAGTTTTGAGCTATCAGTCCAAATCAGGCAGAGGAACGAGTGACGATTGTGTTGGACAGGACATCACTGTTACAACCCAATGGTCCCTAACTTGGCTAGAAATCTGCAAATCTCAGGGCCAGCCACACACCGTAGATGCTCCTAAATTCTGCACTGGTTAGAATGCAGGCTGTGATCATAATGCAATGTTTAATTCATTCCACAGGGACATTTACTTACTCTGTCCCTCTCTACATCCTTGAAATCTCTTCCTTGAATCTGAGGGGAGCCTTCGTGACGTTTTCAATCCTCTTCTTCAGCTGGGGACACTTTCTGATCCAAATCTTAACCAGTCCCCGGATCTGGGGAAATAAAGAAAGTAAGTATTTTCACCTTCATCCTTGCTGCAAACGTTAAGTCATGCTAAGCCAGGGAGGATAGTGTGCAGTGGGCTTCAGTAGGCAAGAACCAGACCAGCATAGCTGCAATGACATTTATTGACTCAAAAATGGAACTGAGGAACTGCAGGCAAATGTCTGTGATTTATACTCTAAGCCCACAGAGCCTTAACCAAACAGAACTAGAAATAGCCCACCGAAATATAAATGTCCTACATTTCCCTCCGAAACAGTTGAGGGTAGTCTAAAGGTTAGTTTCACTTTAGCACAGTTAACAGTTGGGGTCATCTAAAGGTTAGTTTCACTTTAGCACAGTTAACAGTTGGGAGTCATCTAAAGGTTGGTTTCACTGTCATGCCTCCAAAAGATGCCCTAATTAATTAAGGGAAATGCTTTACAAGTTGACATTCACTTTAGCACAGTTAACAATTAGGGTCATCTAAAGTTTAGTTTCACTTTAGCATAGTTAATCATTAGGGTCATCTAAAGGTTAGTTTCACTTTAGCACAGTTAACAGTTGGGAGTCATCTAAAGGTTAGTTTCACTGTCAGGCCTCCAAAAGATGCCCTAATTAATTAATGGAAATGCTTTACAAGTTGACATTCACTTTAGCACAGTTAACAGTTAGGGTCATCTAAAGTTTAGTTTCACTTTCGCATAGTTAATCGTTAGGGTCATCTAAAGGTTAGTTTCACTTTAGCACAGTTAAGAGTCACTGTTCCCTCTAAGGTGCGCGGCCGCGCGGCCGCGCACATGGCAAGAAACCCCCGCGCAGAGGTTTCTAACTCCCGCGCAGAGGTTTCTTTCAAAGCAAACGTGGGGGAGTCCTTTGCAGGCGGCTAGAACTGGCCGCCCGCAAAGGACCTTCCCAAACTTGTTTCAGCGGCAGCTCTCAGCCTGGCGGCAGCGTCACTCAGACTGTGGAAGGAGGGGGAGGAGGAGGGAACTAAAGAGAGCTTTTACCGAGTCTGCGCCCCACAGCCAGGACTGTCCTGGCGCCCCTCAAGCCGCGTTTCTTCCCCGCAAAGCCCTTCGGGCAACCCGAGAGTTCCGCTTGACGCCAGAAGGGCTTTGCAGGAAGAAACGCGGCGTTTCTTCCTGCAAAGCCCTTCTGGCGCCAAAAGGAACTCTCGGGTTGCCCGAAGGGCTTTGCGGGGAAGAAACGCGGCTGGAGGGGCGCCAGGACAGTCCTGGCTGTGGGGCGCAGACTCGGTAAAAGCTCTCTTTAGTTCCCTCCTCCTCCTCCTCCTCCTCCTCCTCCTCCTCCTCCTCCTCCTCCTTCTTTCTGGAGCCCCTTCCTCAAAGATTTGGTACCAAAGCAATGGCGGTGAGGAAGTTGTGTCTTTTGGATTTTGCACTGTTGTCTTTTCAATGGTTCTCAGACTGGTTGAACCTTTAGCAGCTGGGGTGATATTCTTTACTGTTAAGGTTACAATTGGATGTGTTGGACAAATCTTAAAAGATGAAACTTTTATTAAAACGTTTGACTTAACTAAAAACGTCTTCCTTTTTCTTCTTCTTCTTAAATATGATTTATTTATTTATTTTTACTTCAGAAGTTTGATGACCGTTGTACAAACTAATCCAACCTAAATGTAGAGGAGGAGAAGAAGGGGGGGGGGGATTTAAAAAGAGCAGAGGAAAAAGAAAAGAAAGCATGAAGAAAACATAAAGAAAGGGATGGGAGGGAGGGAAGGAAGGAAGGCACTTTATGTTGAAACAGAAAATATTATATAAGGAAGAAAATGGAAATAACTTAGGAAGGAAGGAAGGAAGGAAGGAATTGCACTTAATATTGAAGGAAAAGAGAATGAAGGAAAAAGTATTGGAAGGATTGAAAGAAGGAAGGAGGAACAAAGAATTACACTTAATATTGAAATGGAAAAGAAAATATAATGAATGAAAGAAGAAGTATAGGAAGGGAAGGAAGGAAGAAAGAAAGAAACAAAGACTGTTGAAACAGAAAAGATAATATAAGGAAGAAAATGGAAAGACGTATAGGAAGGAAGGAAGGAAAAAAGGAAGACAATGTTGAAATGGAAAAGAATATAAGGAAGAAAATGGAAAAAAGTATAGGAAGAAAGGAAGAAATGTACTTAATATTGAAACAGACAAGGGAATGAAGGAAAAAATATTGGAAGGATTGAAAGAAGGAAGAAAGAATGGAAGGAACAAAGACAATGTTGAAATGGAAAAGAATATAAGGGAAAAAATGGAAAAATGTTAGGAAGGAAGAATTACACTTAATATTGAAACAATTGAATATAATGAAGGAAAAGGAAACAGGAATAAGGGAGGGCTGAAGAATTCTGGGAACTGAAGTCCACCCCTCGTAAAGTGACCAAGGCTGGGAAAAGAATCCGCACTAGGGACAATGCAAGCTATGCTTCACCCCGTCAGTCCATCTTAGCGTGCAAGAAAGACATCAGACAACGCCATAGTTGCTATGGTAGCATTTGGCTATGCGCAGCGATGCTCTCCTGGTCTTTATGGGTGGGAGGGGGGCAGTTGAGCTATGATGCTAATCCCCTCGTGGGAACACAGAGGGTGGGAGAAGAGAACCAAAGAACTTCAAACTCCAAGGTTCTGGAGTGGAGAATAAGGGGATCAACTTTGTCTAAATGATATTGACATATAAAGAACGGTTGTAGGAACTGGGTATGTCCAGTTTGATGAAAAGAAGGACTAGGGGAGACATGATAGCAGTCTTCCAATATCTCAGGGCCCAGGGTTGCTCCAAAGAAGAGGGAGTCAAACTATTCTCCAAGGCACCTGAAGGCTGGACAAGAAGCAATGGATGGAAACTAATCAAGGAGAGAAGCAACCTAGAACTAAGGATAAATTTCCTGACAGTGAGAACAATTAACCAATGGACCAACTTGCCTCCAGAAGTTGGGAATGCTCCAACACTGGAAGTTTTAAAGAAGATTTTGGATAACCGTTTGTCTTAAGTAGTGTAGGGTTTCCTGCCTAGGCAGGGGGTTGGACTAGAAGACCTCCAAGGTCCCTTCCAATTCTATTTCTATTGTATTCTCTATATTCTATTCTTTCTCTGTTCTATTCTAATCTCTTCTGAACTAAATGTTTATCTAGAACTCAAATAAATAGCTGCTTTTTGGTTTTATTTTTTTTAATATTTATCAGTCTCTCTTTTATTCCATACTTCTGGTTGAAAGACTATTCTATGTCATGCTAAACAAATGCATATTCTAGTGGCGGCGGGAGCTCGTTGGCATCTTCAGCAGCAGCCCTGCCTCCTGTGAAAAAACCGAAGATGGAGCAGATCCACGCAGATGACGTTGCTGCAACATGACTGGAGGAGGAATTCTGGGAGTTGAAGTCCACAAGGCTTAAAGCTGTCAGGTTTGAAGACCCCTGGGGTTTTTTTCCTAAAGGGTTAGGGGTGCAAGGGTCTTGTAACTTGACAGCTTTAAGACTTGCACGCTTCAATGCCAGAGTTTCTGAGCCAACATTTTGGTTGCTAAGCAGGACCGTTGTTAAGTGATACTGATATTATATAACACTTTTAATTAAGCGGGTACCTTGAATAAACATAACTTTGAGTTTCAAATAATACTGATTTCGTTGTTGTCTTAGGTGACATCTGTGAAAAAAATTCAGGTGCTCAGGCATGAAAATGTGCCGCTCAAACACTATACTTTTCCGCTCACACTGAAAAAAAATTAGAGGGAACATTGTTAAGAGTTAGGGTCATCTAAAGGTTAGTTTCACTTTAGCACAGTTAACAGTTAGGGTCATCTAAAGGTTAGTTTCACTTTAGCACAGTTAACAGTTAGTGTCATCTAAAGGTTAGTTTCACTTTAGCACAGTTAACACAACTACATATACATTCAATACATAACAGAGGGTATCTTTCCATTGCCAAAAATCCCAGTGCCAAGGGATCAAAGCAAGAGAGGAGGAAGTCAAAAAGTGACAGGTTACTTCTAAAATTTGGATTGTGGTCATAAACTTCCTAACATTCTTTCCCTCTCCCTCCCTTCCTCCCTCATAGATTACTCATTATTGGTGGGCCTTGTAGCCGTATTTTCCATAATTAGTACCATATGTTTGGTGCCATCTCCGGAAAGTCCAAGGTTTCTATACCTGCAGAGGAATGACGAAGAGAAAGCAAGACAAGGTACGGCCACATGAGTCTGGCGTTACGGCCTTATGAGCCATTCATCTGGGCCAAAGGGAGGATCAGGCCAATAGCCCAGCTTCTGTCCTTTGGATCTGCAGGGCTTGGTGGCTCCATCCAAATGTAGCCCCTTTGTGTTGTGATCCGCCTATGGCCAGCAGAACTGTCCACAGAATCAGACAGTGAGGAGGTTGGGGAGGAAAATGGGCCAGTTCTGGAGTCTGAGGAAGGCTCTGAGGAGGGCTCTGTGTCGGAGGCAGAGAGGGGGCCACAGCCGTATGCTAGTTATCAGCTGCCTTCAGAGTCAGACATCAGTGAGGGAGATGAACAACTGCAGCCTGTCCCCAGTGTGTGCATGCGCAGAGTTGCCAGCCGAAGGGAACGGCTAGAGAACAGGAGTCGACTTGTGAGTAAGGCTACTGGTGGACGATGAATGGCCCCTCCCAGAGGAAATAAAAGAGTAGTGAAAGGGGAGTGGAGTTTGCAGGACACAATTCATTCGCTTAATTGGTTCGTGACTCTCCGAGGCTCCTTGCCAAGTTCTGCAGAGATCGCCCTGGCAGCTCTCCAAGCCAGATAAGGTCTGTGACTGTAAATCCTCCCTTGAAAGACTTTGCTGTATGTGAATACGCAGAATTCACAGTCAATTAAGAAAAGGGTTTTTTTTCTCAGGACCAGGAGTCTGCTTCAGGCTCTTGGGAAGCCTCTGTCAGAACACTTTGTACATGTTCTTGTCTTCCCCTCCTCTTCCTCCTCCTTTAGCCTTGAAGAAGCTGAGAGGGGAAGAATATGTGGAGGACGAGATGGACGAACTTCGTCAGGAAGACCTTGCCGAAAGCAGCCAGAAGAACATGACAGTGTGGAAACTTCTTTGCTTCCGCCGCCTCCGGTGGCACCTCATCACCATCATGGTGCTTATCTCCGGAAGTCAATTTGTGGAAACAAACTCGGTTAGTGACTTCCCCGAGCAATCTCGCTCACAGTTCAAATTTGGAGTCTATGTCCCTCTCTAAGTGCCGAGTGGCCTGCTTGTTATTCAGGAATAAAGTTTCTGGATCCACATCCAGATTGTTCCTGGACTCCAGGGTAGCAGAGGCAGTGGTTACAGTTTACAAAAGGGCAAAGTGTGACAGAATGGGGTCTGGATTCCCAGGAGGGAGGAGACAATGCAGTTATGATAGTTGGTGTAAGAAAAATAGGGTGTCAGGTTCCAAGTAATAGATTTATAGCAAGCAAAACCAAGGTAGATAAATTTATCAAAGGATAGATTTATTGGAAAAATCATGCTGGCACATATCTGGTGAAACCTGACTCTAAAGGTTCCCACGGTTTTCACCTAGTTAAAAGAGAACATTTTCCTCAAGCAATCAATCACATGGTCCAATCTTTTTCTTCCACGGTCCAGGTTTGAGAATGCCCTTGGTTCCCAAGAGAAAGTAATTTGTTTTGGCTACACAAACCCCTCTATCTCTAATCCCCCCCTCCCTGTCCCTCAGCTCTAGTGTGGCAACACTGAAGCTCCAGTATGGCTCTGGTCAGTTCAGCTTCAGAGTTGACAGGGTTTCCAGAGAAGCAAGAGACAACGCAGTTGAGATAGTTGGTGTGAGAGAAATAGGGTGAAGACGGCTCCTCCTTAATAGCTCCCGGAGTCTAAGCTTTATGGTGCTTTAGTCTGGCAAAATTCTGTCTGCAGGGAATGAATCTACCGTATTTTTCGGAGTATAAGACGCACCTTTTTCCCCCTGTAGTGTCTTATACACTGAATGTAGACCCACCCACTGGCCCCAACCCTTTGGCCTCTTTCAATTTCCATTTGGAAATTGAAAGTGAAACTTGCTGTTTGCTCCACTTGGCAAATTGCGGGGAAGCAGGTTTTTTTTTCTTGTGCTAATCAGGCTGTTTGCTGCAAGGAGGTAAGTCAACAACTACAAATGCCTATAGAATGTTCCAATTATTAGACTTATTTTTTTAAAGACTGCTTTATTATTATTATTCTAGACAACTTAACAAAACGAAGAAGCTTTTTAAAATAAATGCTTGATCTGAAGAGGCCCATTGCTATTGTTTTAAAAAGTGCTATTCTTTTAAATAGCAGAGAATAACTATACTTCCAGAAAGCACATCATTTTTAACAGCATCTGTACAAGTATAGTCTGAAATATAACACTACAAACAGTGTATATTGTCTGTTCTGTTTGTTGCAAGAAGGCAAATTGCTGAGAGGCAGATATTTTTCCCTTGTTTTCCTCCCTGAAATCTAGGTGCGTCTTATACTTTGGAGCGTCTTATACTCCGAAAAATATGGTACTTAGAAGGATTGCAATAGGGGTTTTTAGAGCCTGAGTCCAATACTAAGTGTGCCTCCATCAGCACCTCTTTTGTCTTTGATTGCAGATCTTAATTTTCGTCAACCAGAGCTATAGAGCTTTAGGACTGTCCGCCAGAGCTATGCGTCTTGTTCCGTTAGCAGGAAGCATCATCATCCAACTGATGCTTCTGACGACTGTAAGCGTGTTTGTGTGCCTGCATCACCCCATCGACTTAGGGCAGTGATGGTGAACCTTTTAGGCCCCAAGTGCCACAATACGTGTGTATGTCCACACATGCGGGCATGAGAGCACCAGCCAGCTGGTCTTTGTGAAAACCAAAGACCAGCTGGCCAGTGTGCGCATGCCTGGGTTTTTTGTCGATTTTGGCCATTTTTCGGGTCATTTTTTTTGCCTGAAAAACAGCCTGGGTTTTGTGGCCATTTTTTGGGCCCTTTTAAAAAGTTTAGAGCTTAGAGTTTTGTTTAGCTTGTATGCCGCCCTATTCCCAGGGCGGCTAACAATAAGAAGGGAAGGGGGGTACAAAAATAAAAACAACAATTAAAATTCAGCAACAGTCATAACATAGGATGGAGCTGGATAATTCAACAGCCCCAGGCCTGCCGGAACAGCCAGGTCTTAGTTGCTTTGCAGAAGGCCGGAAGGGTAGTAAGGGTCCGGATTTCAGCAGGGAGATCGTTCCATAGCAGCTACAGAGAAGGCCCTCCCCCGGGGGGTCGCCAGCTGACATTGGCCGGCAGATGGAATCCGGAGGAGGCCTAGTCTGTGGGATCTAATAGGTCTTTGGGAGGTGACTGGCAGAAGGCAGTCTCTCAGGTAACCAGGTCTGATACCATGTAGGGCTTTAAAAGTAACAACTAGCATCTTGAAACGTGTCCGGAGACCAATGGGAAGCCAGTGCAGCTCGCGGAGGATAGGTGTAACGTGGGTGTACCTAGGTGCACCCACAATTGCTCGCGCGGCTGCATTCTGGACTACCTGAAGTCTTCAAACACTCTTCAAGGGCAGCCCCATGTAGAGCGCGTTACAGTAATCCATTTTAAGGCCATTTGGTGGCACTCCGGTGGCTTCGAAGACCAGCTGACCAGAAGACCAGCTGGTGACGGCACAGGTGCCCACAGAGAGGACTCAGTGTGCCACCTCTGGCCATAGGTTTCCCATCACGGACTTAGGGTGATGTACCCCAAAGCAATGCAATCAGCAGGGAGAAGTTCAAATGAGTGAAAACACGATAGCAAAAGAGAAAACTGGAATTATTTTAGACTCGAGGAAGAATTGTGGGCTCCTTTGTTTGATGATATATTGCTGTGATGGCGAGCCTATGGCACACGTGCCACAGGTGGCATGTGGAGCCATTTGTCAGGGCACGCGAGGCGTTGCACAAGCATTTCGAAAATCGGCCCTACAGACAAACCAGAAGTTACTTCCGGTTTGCTCGTAGGGATGTTTTTTGCTCCCCGGAGCCTTCAGGGAAGCCTTATGAAGGCCCCTGAAGGCACTGAAGGTTGAAAATCAGCCCTACGGACAAACCGGAAGTCGATTCTGATTTGCTCGTAGGGCCGTTTTTTGCCCTCCGGAGCCTTCTTGGAAGCCTCCTGAAGCCCCCTGAAGGCTCCGGAGGTCCAAAATCGGACCTACGGGGAACCCGGATGTTTGAGAATTGTGATTTCCGGTTTGTCCGTGGGGCCAATTTTTAACCTCTGGAGCCTGTTTTTGCCCTCTCCAGGCGCCTAGAAAGCACCTGGAGACTGGGGAAGGTGAAAAAACTGCAGCAAAAGCTGGGGGAGTGGCTGGGGACATGCACGCACATAGCATTATGGGTGTGGCATGCTGGCGCATGACCCCACCCCCCTGTGCTCCCCCTGCTTTTGGCACAGCAGCCAAGAAAGGTTTGCCATCACTGATATATTGGTTTCTGTTCTTGGCTGTCCTTGGTCTTCTCAGGGAGTTTTTCTCCAGTGTCCCAAAGGGTCAATCCTCTTGTACTTTCCTTTTTTTCTAGGTCTGCACTGTTGAATCCTTGGGGCGGAGATTTCTCCTTTGGAGTGGCTTCTTGATGTGTAGCATCTCAAATATTGTCCTAGTCTTCACTTTGCAGGTGGGTTCTGCTCTCTACACCAGGGCAACTGGAGGGACTCCCTGTTAACATCCCTGTGTTTTTTTCCCCACACATACAAATCTTGCCAGCCAGTTAAAATTAATGTAATGCATTTCATCCAGTTGATCAATTTCACCAAATACAGTTGGTCAATTTCACCAATTCTAATCAGTTTTGTCAATTGTACCAATTTCACCAATCTGTCCATTTCATCCCATCCATCAATTGCACCAGTCCATTAATGTCACCAATTCATCAATTTCATCCAGTCGGTCAATTTCACCAATCACAGTTGGTCAATTTCACCAATCACAGTTGGTCAATTTCACCAATTCCAATCACTTTTTGTCAATTGTACCAATTTAACCAATCCATCAGTTTCATCCAGCCGGTCAATTGCGTAGAGTTCACGCCACTTTTCTGCCAATGGGGTTTCCAAATCTTGTGGAAAAGGGGAAGTTGGTTGCAGATGTGGAGTCAGCCTGGTGCAGGGATTGGGGGGATACTAGTTTGTTGGTCACCCAACAGGTGTTTCTTTCTTCCCCACAGAACAAAACAGTCGCAGTGGCCTTCATCACCCTTATTTTGACTATCCTCTTCTTCCTGGGCTACATATCAGGACCAGGTGTGTGATCAGATGGGATACAGAGTCTTCGCAGTGGGAGAAAAACAAGGAAGATTTTGTGCATTTATATATATATATATATATATATATATATATATATATATATATATATATGTGTGTGTGTGTGTGTGTGTGTGTGTGTGTGTGTGTGTGTGTGTGTGTGTATGTATGTGTATATATATATATATATATATATATATATATATATATATATATATATATATATATATATATATATATATATATATATATATATATATGACATACCCTTCTTCTCTCCATCCAGCTTCCGTTCTTGTTGTGATTATCGGTGAATTATTCCTCCAGTCATCCCGAGCGTCCGCGTATGTGCTTGCAGGATTAATCAGCTGGGGAATTAATTTTGTCTCGCTGACGCTGTTTCTTCTGACTAATGTAAGGCAGGGGTCCCATGCCCCCAGAGAACTATTTGCAACCAGGTGGCTCGAATGGCGAGTCCCCAGTGGTGGAATCATCCTGGTTTAACAAACGGGTTCAGGGATCGCGTTATTTGTCCAGTTTGAAGAAATCTTCACTCCCGGGTTTCTTCGGATTAACATAGCCAATTTGCGCGGCTCTGCCGCGCGAATCAGCTGAGAAGATAAGGATAGGAAAGTTTTACGCGGGTGGGCTGGTGAGCCCATCTGATCGTCGGGGCGAACCAGTTTTCTCCCCACTGATTGTCGGAGTTATTGGTTCGCCCAAACCTATCAGAACCAGTAGAATCACACCCCTGGCTGTCACACATGTGTACACTGGCATGCCTCTTGCACAAGTGGAGCTGCGTGTGCGGGGGCATGCCATCCCACAGCTCACATGGCCTGGGTCCCCTCTCCCACCCCCACCAGTCCGCCAAGCCTCAAAGTCTTCAAGAGCCGAGGTGGCACAGTGGGTAGAGTGCAGTACTGCAGGCTACTTCAGCTGACTGTTATCTGCAGTTCAGCGGTTCAGATCTCACCGGCTCAAGGTTGACTCAGCCTTCCATCCTTCCGAGGTGGGTGAAATGAGGACCCAGACTGTGGGGGGCGATATGCTGACTCTGTAAACCGCTTAGAGAGGGCTGAAAGCCCTATGAAGCGGTATATAAGTCTAACTGCTATTGCTATTGCTATTGCTAAGTCTGGGCACTGATGATTTAAGGGACTTTTAATCCCTTTAGAAGTTTAAAAAGTAAAGAAGATATATTAAATAAATAATAGCAATAGCACTTAAACTTATATACCGCTTCACAATGCTTTACAGCCCTCTCTAAGCGGTTTACAGAATCAACCTATTGTCCCCGCAACAATCTGGGAACTCGTTTTACCCACCTCGGAAGGAGGGGAAGCTGAGTTGATCTTGAGCCAATTGGTCAGGATCGAACTCCTGATAGTGGGCAGAATTAACCTATGATACTGCGCTCTGCATATGATACTGGGAAGGGAGGAAGGAAAGAAGGAAGAAAGAAGAAGAGAGAGAGGGAGGGGGACAGAAAGAAGGAATAGTACTTAAGACTTACATACTGTTTCACAGTGCTTTACAGCTCTCTCTAAGCAGTTTATGTCAGCCTATTGCCCCCCAACAATTTGGGTCCTCATTTTACCGACCTCGGAAGGAGGGAAGCAGAGGTGGGTTGTTCCCGGTTTGGCCCGGGTTGGGCAAACCGGTAGTAGTGGTGGTGGGAGATTCCGCCCATCTGCCTGGACGATTCTGCACATGTACAAGCGCGCCTGAACCGGTAGTAAAAAAAATTGGGTGGAGGGAAGGCTGAGTCAAACTTGAGCCTGGTGAGATTCGAACTGCCCAAACTGCAGGCAGCCTGCAGTCAGCAGAAATAGCCTGCAGTACTGAACTCTAACCATTGCACTACCATTTTAAATACTTCAAAAACTCCGCAGAGATTTTTCCCCCCCCCCTGGACAGAGGTGACCGTACTGCGGAATTCTGTGTGCATCGTGGCCTGTTGAATTTTCTCTCAGTGTTTCTTAATTTTTGTTTCTGTCTTTAGTCCTACCTTGGATCCTACTACTTGGTCCTTTACTGGCCTTTTATAATCCTCACCCTTATTTACATTTTCTGGGTGATCCCGGACACCACCAGCAAGACATTTGAAGAGATCCAGGAGAGCATAGAGGCCCGCAGAGGCCCTTCCAGAAATTCTAGAAAAATAACAGCTGAATCGTCCTTCTCTTTTCAAAATTGATCTGGAATTTAAAGATGAAATAAATCAGAAGCTCTCTGCAAGCTGAATGTATTGGTATTTTTTTTTAAAGTGTACAATGCTACATGGGAGTTTGGCAAAAAAAAAGAAGAAGAAGAAGAAGAAGAAATCACTTCCAAATATTATCTCATTCCCCGGGACATAAATTAATGTTTCCTGCCCTTTTAAAACTATAATTCTTGCCTATTTCTGCCAACGTCATTTTCCTGACTTTTGTTGTGGGCTGCCAATGTCCAGAAGAGCTGGCAGCAGAGTTGGACAGTGAGGAGGTTGGGGAGGAACATGGGCCAGTCCTGGGGGGGCTGAGGAAAGCTCAGATGAGGGCTCTGCATCGGAGGCAGAGAGGGAGCTAAACACGGACTTAGGGTGATGTACCCCAAAGCAATACAACCAATACAGGGAGCACTTCAAACGAGTGAAAACACAATAGCAAAAGCGAAGACTGGAATTAATTTAGACTCGATGAAGAATTATGGGCTCCTTTCTTTGATGATATATCGCTGCGATGGCAAACCCAAATGACACACAGTCATTTCTCAGGGCACATGAGGCATTGCCCTGTAAGCTGGCCAGTGCGCAGGAACAAGCATGTCAAAAATCGCCCCTACGGACAAACCGGAAGTCACTTCTGATTTGCTCGTATGGCCATTTTTCACCCTCCGGAGCCTTCAGGGAAGCCTCCTGAAGGCCCCTAAAGGCCGCGGAGGTTGAAAACCGGCCGTACGGGCAACCCAGAAGTTTGGGAATTGTGATTTCCGGTTTGTCCGTAGGGCTGATTTCCCACATCCGGAGCCTGTTTTCGCCTTCCCCAGGCTCCTAGAAAGCCTCTGGAGCTTGGGGAAGGTGAAAAAACTGCAGCAAAAGCGGGAGGAGGGTGTTGCTGATTGTGCGCATGTGCGCTGGGGGCACTCACATGCATAGCATTATGGGTGTGGCATGCTGGCTTTTGGCACGGCAGCCAAAAAAGGCTTGCCATCACTGATATGTTAGTTTTTTTTCTTGACTCTCCATGGTCTTCTCAGGGAGTTTTTCTCCAGTGTCGCGAAGGGTCAATCCTCTTGTGCTTTCCTTTTTTTCTAGATCTGCACCATTAGCAATAGCAATAGCAGTTAGACTTATATACCGCTTCATAGGGCTTTCAGCCCTCTCTAAGCGGTTTACAGAGTCAGCATATCGCCCCCACAGTCTGGGTCCTCATTTCACCACCTCGGAAGGATGGAAGGCTGAGTCAACCTTGAGCCAGTGAGATTAGAACCGCTGAACTGCAGATAACAGTCAACTGAAGTGGCCTGCAGTACTGCACCCTAACCACTGCGCCACCTCGGCTCTTCATTGAATTCTTGGGGCGGAGATTTCTCCTTTTGAGTGGCTTCTTGATGTGTAGCATCTCAAATATTGCCCTAGTCTTCACTTTTCAGGTGGGTTCTGCTCTCTACACCGGGGCAACTCCCTGTTAACATCCCTGTGTTTTTTTCCCCACGCATACAAATCTTGCCAGCCAGTTAAAATTAATGTAATGCATTTCATCCAGTTGGTCAATTTCACCAAATACAGTTGGTCAATTTCACAAATTCTAATCAGTTTGCACCGATTTCACCAATCTGTCCATTTCATCCCATCCATCTATTGCACCAGTCCATTAATGTCACCAATTCATCAATTTCATCCAGTCGGTCAATTTCACCAATCACAGTCGGTCAATTTTACCAATCACAGTCGGTCAATTTCACCAATTCTAATCAGTTTTGTCAATTGTAACAATTTCACCAATCTGTCCATTTCATCCCATCCATCGATTGCACCAACTCATTAATGTCACCAATCCATCAGTTTCATCCAGCCGGTCAATTGCGTAGAGTTCGTGCCACTTTTCTGTCAATGGGGTTTCCAAATCCTGTAGAAAACAGGAAGTTGGTTGCAGGTGTGGAGTCAGGCTGGGGAGGGGTTTGGGGGGGATACTGCTTTGTTGGTCACCCCACAGGTGCTTCCTTCTTCCCCACAGAACAAAACAGTCGCAGAGGCCTTCATCAGCCTTATTTTGATTGTCCTCTTCTTTCTGGGCTACATATCAGGACCAGATGGGATACAGAGTCTTTTAAAACTATAATTCTTGCCTATTTGTGCCAATGTGATTTTCCTGACTTTTGTTGTGGCCTGCCAACGGCCAGAAGAGCTGGCAGCAGAGTCGGACAGTGAGGAGGTTGGGGAGGAACATGGGCCAGTCCTGGGGGCTGAGGAAAGCTCAGACGAGGGCTCTGCATCGGAGGCAGAGAGGGAGCTAGGCAGCAGGGAGGCAGAGGAAAATCTGGATCTACCCAAACGCAAGTGTATTGAACAAGGTGGAACATTCCACAAGACGGATTTCTCCATTTCAAACTCGGCTCCTGTTTATAAAAAAGGCATTTAACAGGGTCAGAAAGCCACGGGAAATGCTTTTCTCCACTCAAGTCTTTGTGTTTCTATACATTTATTTGCTTTATCAACAAGAATAAAATGCGAAACAGGGAAAAAGAAGCCTATGTCCAAAGTTTGCCTTAGCGCCGCTGACATCAGCTGATTTTACATTCCATGTGGAAATGTATGCAAATCAGCTCCTAACTGCCAACCGCTTCTCCTGGAATGTTCCTGCCTCCTTTCCCTCATTAGCCGCATCCTTTGTGCTCCAGAGTTTGTTCGAAACAAATTTTGGCCGAGCAGATCCGGTTTGTCCCTTTTCACGCCATGGCACGGAGAAAATCCCAGTGAGTTGGCAATTATATTTTCTTTTTTCCCAGCCTTAAATGCCAAAGCTGGAGATGGGCATTTTCCAAATGTTCATTAAAAAAAAAAGACGGGGAAAAGCTTTTGTTTACTTCTGTCCCCTTCCTTCTAATTTCCTTTTTTGCAAAACACTGCCCATCAGCGGCAATGGGATCTATGGAGCCTCCCCGATCCACAGCAGTCTACCTTTGAACAGGAGCTGCCCAGGGAGCACAGGTTTCGGGGGGGGGGGACAAACGCTCGCAAATATGGTAGAAGAACGAACGAGGGGACAGATTATTATTTTTTGCTTGTTTCCTTTTTGTTGTGTGTTTGATCAGGGGTCCTCATCCCAGAAGGATAGATGCTAAACCGCGCCCAAAAAAGAGAATCCGACATTATGTGAGTTTGGTGTTTCGGATAAGTTGGTGGGTGATGGACCAAGATGGTTATTAGTCTGGATCGGTTATTATTTTAGCTTTCTTCAGCGCAAGGCAGGGTGGAGATCAGGGCTCATCCCGCAATGACCCAAAAAGTTTAGTTTAGTTTTCCTTTATTTGTATGCCGCCCTTTTCCCTGGGGGGACTCAGGGCGGCTCACAATTCAGAAGGGTGGGGGGACAACACAAACAGTATTCCAAACATGGAGACAATACAACATATTAAAAGAAAGCACAACAGTCACACAATTCGGGTGGGGTTAAAATCTTAACCCCAGGCCAGCCGGGGTTAAGTATTTCTAAAGGGGATCCTTTGTTGCTCCAGAATATACGTTCACAGTACTGTAAGGTTTTTGAATGCAGCTCCGAATCTGATAAATCCAATGAAATTCTGAACATGAGACTACTGATAAACAGCTGTTATTTCTAGCTAGAAAGCAAAACTGGGCGACCCTTTTAGCCTCCCACCTTAAAAAGGAGGCGGAGAGAAAAGCAGGCCCTCCCCTTTTGTCAAACTTCTTATAGTCTCACACAACGTGAGAAACATTATTTCATATCACGCAAACCTCGTGATTTTCTCAGCGCTTCTGCGAGCAGCGGACCTTATAAGGGGAAAGAAATACATTTCCTGGCATATAACTCAGAGCCGTGACCTGACAAATGCGTGCACGACAAAAGTGCGCCGACGAAACTGCGGCGACAAAAACAAGCGACATCATAAACGCGCCCACAACAACGCGCCGACAAAACCGTGCCCACAAAAGCGCGATTTCAGTTAAGGTAAGGATTACATTCAGGGTTAGGTTTAGGGATTTCAATTAAGGTAAAGGTTAGGTTTCAGGTTAGGTTTAGGGTTAGGGTTAGGGTTAGGTTTAGGCTTAGGCTTAGATTTAGGGTTAGGTTTAGGGTTAGGGTTAGGGTTAGGTTTAGGGTTAGGGTTAGGGTTAGGGTTAGGGTTAGGGTTAGGTTTAGGGTTAGGGTTAGGGTTAGGGTTAGGATTAGGGTTAGGGTTAGGTTTAGGGTTAGGTTTAGGGTTAGGTTTAGAACTTGTGGTTATTGTTTGTTTAAGGCGCGCTTTTGTCGGCGCGCTGTTGTCGCTTCTGCGCTCATTCGTCGGCACAATTTAGAACTCGCAGTTTTTTCACCACGGTTTTGTCGGTCGCGCTTTTGTCGAGCGTGCATTTGTCGGTGAACCACTCAGAGCTTTATCGGGGTGATATTCCACCTTAGGTTGCTGAGAATCCACATTTTAAGTTACAGCAAACAGAGAGAATCCACATTTTTGCATTTCACAAGAAGTTACTTTATCTAGGCCTACGATGGCGAACTTTTGCGGCACCGAGTGCCCAAAATGGAATATGCACGCATGTGCGTGCATGAGTACACTCGTGTGCACCAGAGCACGGGAAATCTGAAGACCAGTGAGCCAGTATATGCATGCCTGTTTTCAGGCCAGTTTTTCTGGCCATTTCCAGGGCGTTTTGGGCCATTTCAAGTCTTAAAAAGAAATATTAGAGAAGAAAAAGATATAAAAGGAATGAAAATTTAAAAAAAGAAGAATACAAACAGCAAGAATTCGCAGATGACCTGTTTTTCGTTTTAGACGACCCATCAGAAACAGCACTCAAATTGATAGAAAAGATAGAGATATGCGGAAAAGTAGCAGACTTGAAAATAAACAAAGAGAAAACGAAGATTTTGACCAAGAATATGTTAATAAGACAGAAAAACGACCCAAAAAATGGCCTTAAAAACAGCCTGGAAAATGGCCCCAAAACAACCCAAAAATGGCCAGAAAACAACCTGGAAAACAGCCTGAAAATGGGTCCCAAAATTGGCTGATTTTTGGTTTTTTTCAGGCCATTTCCAGGCCGTTTCTCAGCAATTTCAAAAATGGCTCAAAATCAGCTGGAAAAATGGCCTCTTTTTTGCCGGTTTTGGGGGCCATTTTCAGATCGTTTTGCAATGCTCTGGCGTCTGAGAAGACCGACTGGCCAGCGAGGATGACACACGCACCAAAAACCAGAAAAGCAGCTGGCGACGGTGCGCGTGCCCTCTCAACAGCAATGAACAAAAGCTGGATTCGGTTACACTCTCTGTATGCTCTAGTCCAGTGTTTCTCAATCTTGGGGACTTTAAGTCCTGTGGACTTCAACTCACAGAATTCCCTATGCCGGCTGGGGGATTCTGGGAGTTGAAGTCCACAGGACTTAAAGTCCCCAAGTTTGAGAAACACTGGACTAGTCCTTTCAGCAGCAACCTTGGCGTGTCCGTGAACCCCACAAGTCGGGACTTATATAAAGCCATATTACCTGTTTTAAAAAAAAGAAGAAGAAACACGGCTTACGGCATTCCGGTAACCATTGTTTGTTTCCCTTCCGCTGAAGCTAACGATCACGTTGATTTTTTCGATGTTGGTTTCGTATCTCGGGTATTTTCAATATGGCTACGGTATCGTGCTGGTGCACCACCAAGCTTCGGTAAGTCTCGCCGAGGGACCCAGGGTTTGTCTGGCGTGGGGAGCCCCGATTATGAACCCCTGGCCCGAGGTCTCCCTCTTAACCCTGTTTGAATGTTTTGGGTTGAACCCGGGTAGCGTGGCACCCCGGCTGAGATTTTGTTATTTTTTTCATTAAGCATTTAATATACGAAGTGATAGGAAAGTGGAGAAAGAAAAGAGAGAAAAAAAAGGAGTACTAAGAGGGGAGGAGTACCATAAAATACAAAATAGAATCATAGAAATATTATTCTATTCCATTCTATTCTATTCTATTCCATTCCATTCCATTCCATTCATTTTGTATTCTGTCCTGTCCTGTCCTGTTACATCCTATCCTGTGCGGTGCTGTGCTATCCTATCCTATCCTATCTTATTCACTGGTTCTAAAGTGAATAAAACTAGTTTAATCAACAAAACCCAAAGTTTTCATTTTTAAAATTTATTTTTTGCCTCGAGCATAAAGTCCAAGATCAGTTTCCAGCTAGAAACGAAACCGGGTGCATTCTCTCCCCCCCCCCCCCCGATGAAAAGAAGTCAAGTTTGCCCTCACTTCCTTTTTTCATTCATTCTTCTATTCCGTGGCATTGACGGATCTTTTCAGCTGGTGTTTTGCGAAGGACAATGTATCTCGCTATGGAAAGGGAAGTGTGCCAGGGTGTGCCAAGGAGCTGGTGGGCACAAGGGTGTGATTTCCCCCAGGTTCGTGTCTCTGTTTGCACACATAATACACTTTTGCACAGACTTAAGCCGAGAGCTGCATCTTTGCTGACTAACAAAACCTGTGTGCTGTGCTAAATTTGATTTTTCCCTGTATCTGTCCTGCAATTATTTATTTATTTATTTATAAAATTTATATGGCGCCCAATCCCGAAGGACTCCGGGCAGCTTACAAAAAAGAGAGAGGAAAAAAAGGCACATAACGAACACATAACAAAAGAAAACGGTTTAAAATAGCAACACCTCATACATTCATTCTAATCGGGGCTGGACCTCAGGCCTGCCGGAACAGCCAAGTTTTTACAGCTTTCCTGAAAGCCATGAGAGTGGGTATGGTCCGGATCTCTGAGGGTAGCTGATTCCAAAGAGTTGGAGCAGCCACAGAGAAGGCTCTCCTCCGAGGGCCCCGCCAGCCGACACTGACTGGCTGACGGCATCTGAAGGAGGCCCAATCTGTGGGATCTTACTGGCCACTGGGAGGTATGTGGCAGTAGGCGGTCTCGAAGGTACCCTGGCCCTAAGTCATGTAGGGCTTTAAAGGTAATAACCAACACCTTGAATTGTGTCCAGAGACCAATTGGTAGCCAGTGCAGGTCGCGGAGGACAGGTGTAACGTGGGTGTACCTTGGTGCACCCAATATCGCTCGCGCGGCCGCATTCTGGACTAACTGCAGTCTCCGAACGCTTTTCAAGGGTAGCCCCATGTAGAGCGATTTTTGGAGACTGGCTCTGAGATGGAAGACAAACAGCTGACAGAGAGCGAGAGAGTGGCTCGGTTGACTGGGGAGGAAACTGGGGAAGGGCAAAGTCAGGCTGGGCAGAGCAGGGGAGAGGAAGGTCATATGAAGACCAAGGCCCATCCCCTCCTCATCCTAGGGCACTCAGGGAAGAATGCGGAAGAGAGCAACGTGGGTTGCGTGGCTTACGAGAAAGGAAAGGGCCACAATCCCCTTCACAAGGCACACCTGGGGATGGAGTTTAAAGGAGAGGCAGTTGGGAGGGGTGTTTGATGGGAACAAACACTGAATTCCTATAGTGATGAGAGTTGTGACTTATTATCTTGCCCTGTTGGAGTGATTGATTGCAGTCAGTCTGCTTACAGCATTTGGAGTATCTGCAGGTTTGTGAAAAAGCTTTTTCTCCAGGCCAGAGTGTAAAAGGGATGTTGGGGGCAAATGTTGGGGCCAATAAAGCGACTCATACCGGTTCTCTGGCTGTTTTGCCTTCATGCCACGCCCCGGCTCGTCACAGCTATGCAGTCAGAGATTGACACCGCTGGTTATATTTTACGTGACCCGTCAAAACCGCGGAGGACAAAATCACGCTCGACAAAAGCACGCATGTGATGTCATCACAGCGCGACGAAAAAAATTAAAAATTGAAATAAAATTAAAATTAAAGCAAGCCGATTCACATAAAGGTAAGGGTTAGGGTTAGGGTTAGGGTTAGGGTTAGATTAAGGGTTAGGGTTAGGGTTAGAGCGTTAGGGTTACGTTTAGCGTTAGGTTAAGGGTTAGCGTTAGGTTTAGCGTTACGTTAACGGTTAGGTTTAGGGTTAGATTTAGGGTTAGGTTTAGGGTTAGGTTTAGGGTTAGGTTTAGGGTTAGGTTTAGGGTTAGGTTTAGGGTTAGGTTTGGGGGGGTTAGGGTAAGGTTTTCGCTTTATTTTTACATTTTTCGATCACAGCGCGATGTTTTCGTCGCGCTGTGATGACGTCAAATGCGCGCTTTCGTCGAGCACGATTTTGTCCTCCGCAGTTTTGTGGTGGAACCATATTTTAAGCTTTTGTTTTGTACCCCCACATCTTAAATTTAATTTCTGGCTGACCCAAAAATGGGAAACCTCTTCTTTACTTCCTCACTTTTCTCATTCTCCCACTTTTCTCCCCTAAGCTCCTTATGTCCAACTTGACAAAGGAGGAAAAGAAGGACTTCAAATTATCCTCGTTCGTCTTATCGTCCGCTGTCATATTATTCCCAATTGGAGGGTTCACTGGCTTTGCGTTGTTTGCATGCCTGGTGGACAAATACGGCAGGTAACAGAAGTGGCAAAATGATTTGGGGAGGGGGGAGTCGCGTACAATTTCTCCGTACCATAGAGCAAAGCAAATGTTCCCCAGGGATCTCCTGGTGGTCTCATTTCCAGGCGTTACTGTCGGAGTTTTGGCAGCGTGACTATTAATATGAGATAAACCCAGGAGCAAAACACAGCACACAAAGCCTTTCGATAATTAACAGTGGTTTATATATACATATATACAGACCAGTGGTGGGTTCCAGCCGATACAGCTCGGTACGGCCGTACCGTTAGTAGCTGGGAACAGCTGACAGCGTACCAGTACGATGGCTCGTTTGGCCTGCCCGTCCGCCAGCATTCTATACCAGTTTTTAAAGCAACCGGCCAATTGTGCATACGTGCACAGCTTGCGGCATCTGAGTGAGCTCTGACAAGCAGCTGGGTATCGCAGGGGCGGTGGAGTGCGCATGCGTCCGCAGTATGTGTGCACGAAAGGATGCACGGCCCCGTGAGCACCATACCGGTAGCGACAGGGAGAGGAACCCACCACTGATACAGACATACACATGTAGATAAATCCCTTACCACTCAGCTATGGACATAAGGAGAGAAATGAGATACATGATGAGAGAGAGAGAGACAGAAACAGAGACACAGACACAGACACAGACAGAGAGAGAGACACCCTCTAATGGCCACCTATATAAAGACACCTCTTAAGATGGTAAAAGACTTGTGTGGACCCCACCAGAGTCTTAAACTGGCTATATATGCATTCTGAATCATCCTCATTGCATCAGCTTACAGTTTACAGCTTACAACCTTACATCAGCTGGCAGCTATTAAATCCTCAGTACTTGATAATTACCCTATACTGTACAGGTGGTCCTTGGCTTATGCCGACAATTGGGCCCCAAAATTCTCTTTAAAACCTTTTGTTTCGCAATGGTGGTTAAGTGAATCTGGTTCCCCCCCGCCCCACATTGACTTTGTTAAGCGGAACAATGGAGTTTTGTCCCATTTTACAACCTTTCTTGCTACAGTGAATTGAATCACTGCAGTTGTTAACATTAGTCACCCGGTCGTTAAGCAAATCGGGCTCCCCCGTTGACTTTGCCTGTCAGAAGGTCACAAAAGGGACTTCTATAAGTGAAAAACATAAGTCATTTTTCCCCCAGTGCCGTTGTAAGTTCGAACGGTCAGTAAATGAAGCGTTCTAAGTCGAACGCTACCTGTATTTGTCCATTCAATGAGGTTGCTAATAGCTTTTCTCTCTTGCCTCTTCCCCCCCCCCTCATTTTTCCCCCTTTTGCAGAAAATGCGTCTTGCTGATGAATAACATCTTAACTTTCTTTGGCTCAATTTTTCTCTGCATATCCAACAGCCTCCGTATCTTCGAATTCACCCTGTTAGCCAATTTCTTAATTGGGATAGCTTCAGGTGAGTTGACCTCCGAGATGATTTGGGGATGATCGTCCTGTGAGAATCGGTCTCCCGGATTGGTTTGTTGATATTTCCCATGACCACTTGGGGGCGCTGAAGAGGCCGACCACTTTCTTCGAGATACGGCTCTTCAGCAATGGAGCTAATAGTAGATCGAGCAGATCTGTTCTGACCCAGCTCCCCGAACACGGCAAACCCTCTGAAGTTAAACCAATGATTCCTTTATTAGGAGTGCCGGCGGCCCCGGCAAAGAGTTTCTCTCTCACCGCAGGCTAATGAGTCTGGCTGGCCGGGAGATGAATAGTTGTCTGCCACATCTATTCATCTCCACCCCCTGCCTTTTATCCCCAAAGCTAGTATGGGGCTTCACTAGCAGCGGTGGCTCTTCCGTCCCAAGGACCGGCCCATAGATTTCCACTGCTCTCCTCTCCTCTGCCTTCTGCGCATCCGCGCGTCAGGCACTGGGCCCATCTGTTCCTCCTCTTCCTCATCAGGTACCTCCAGACCGTGTGGCTGTTGACTCTCCATCTGAGGGCTGACGGGCGGCCCAGGCTCTGCCTCTGTCTCTCTCTCCCTCAGTTCCACTCCCTCTTCCCCCTCGGAGCTCTCAGGTTGCCTGGATGCTGACCCTGATTCCCACGCCTCCTCCTCCTCCTCCTCTGATTTGGTTGCTGGAGGGGCTGGTGGCCAACAGGCCCCAACAAGACTCCTCATCACTGTTCAATTTTCTCGTTCGACTTAGGGATGTTTTCCTGCTGTGTTCCACTATACCTTCTAGAGATCTCTCCCACCCCCGTAAGAGGGTCGATGACCGCAACCTCAACCCTCTTCTTCAGCCTCGGCACATTTTCAGGTCACCTGCTAGGACTTCCGCAGATTTGGGGGAACAAAGAAGGTACGTCCATGGAACCTAAGCTTGCAAGAGACCTTTATACCGCCTGAATCTTCCGATTTCCCCAGCCCTTGAAGTTGTCCATCCAAAATGCCTTTTTCTCCTCCGCATCTTGAATGGTTCTCTTATCACCTACACATTTCCCTTGACTGTTAGTTGGTCAGATTCTTGTAGAGAACCTAAGCTTGCAAGAGACCTTTATACCACCTGAATCTTCCGATTTCCCCAGCCCTTGAAGTCGTCCATCCAAAATGCTTTTTTTTTCTCCCCCCTTCCTTCCCAGGTTACCCGCTCATGACTGTTGTTCTAGGTACCACTGCTACCTTTTGCATTGTGCTCTTCCTGGTCTGTCCGGAAAGTCCTCGCTTTATTTTAATCCAGAAGAAGAATGAAACCAAGGCAAGAGAAGGTAAAGAGATTCTGGTAGTTAGCAAAAGCCTCCTGGCTGGATCGCAAATGCGAGCTCCCGACTGGATCGCAACAAGCCGATACTCTTTCCCCCTTGTTGTACGGTGCAAATTTACTCTTCGTCTCACGGACTTCCCTCTTTCCAACCAGTTTTAAGAAGCTTGAGGACTGGAGAGGACGTGGGGAATGAGATACAGGAACTCAACGAAGAAGATTATCAAGAAGTCTTGGCCAACGAGAAAAAGATGACAATGAAGAAATTTTTACGTACTAAGAAATTCCGGTGGCCCATATTCACAGTCATCGTGTTGATGGCCGGAAGTCAGCTTACTGGCATCAATGTGGTAGGGGAGAAAAAAACATCCCAAATCCTTATTGAACACCCCTCTCCCCACCCACCCAAACCAAGTACAATAATGTACAATAATAAGCCGAGGTGGCGCAGTGGTTAGGGTGCAGTACTGCAGGCTACTTCAGCTGACTGTTATCTGCAGTTCAGCGGTTCTAATCTCACCGGCTCAGGGTTGACTCAGCCTTCCATCCTTCCGAGGTGGGTAAAATGAGGACCCGGATTGTTGTTGGGGGCGATATGCTGACTCTGTAAACCGCTTAGAGAGGGCTGAAAGCCCTATGAAGCGGTATATAAGTCTAACTGCTATTGCTACAATATGAATCCCATTGTTTCACGGGGAAATAATGTCATCTCCTCACTTTGTCGAGTTCCTTTCTCTTTTAAGGGCAGCTGATAAAAACCTAAAATCTCCTTCTTTCTCTTTTCCCTCCCCCCTGCCCAAATTTATTTTCCAGTTTCATCTTTATCACAAATTCTCTCTTTTTTTATATCTGGACACAGATATTCTTCTACGTCGAGAAAATCTACATGACACTGGGGTTACCCAGGTCGATCTCAAGTATCATTGCTGTATGCATCCATGTTGTCCTCGTCACTACCGCTTTTATCGCGGTAAGCTGCTCACTTTTCCAGCTGACTTCACGGCAAAAACTCAGGGCAAAATGTGTGTTCTCCCCACCCACACCCCCACCCCAGGCCCCCTGCATTAAAAATAAAATAAAATAAATCAAAATGTTTTGATCTCCGAGTGAGGCTAAAGAAGAGGAAATAAAGGTTTATTTGGACGAGCGGCTCCATTTGGTAGAGACAACCATAACAGAAAAACAAAACTGGAAGGGACCTTGGAGGTCTTCTAGTCTAACCTCTATTCAAGCAGGAGACACTTTGCCATTTCCGACAAACGGCTGTCCCAGTTTCTTCTTAAAAACCTCCAGTGATAGAGCACTCACAACTTCTGGAGGCAAGCTCTTCCACCGGCTAATTGTCCTCCCTGTTAGGGAATTTCTCCTTAATTCTAAGTTGGATCTGTTCTTGATTAGTTTCCATCCATTGCTTCTTATCTTGCCTTCTGGAGCTTTGGAAAATACCGTATTTTTCAGAGTATAAGACGCACTGGAGTATAAGATTCACCAAGATTTTGAAGAGGCAAATTTTTTTTAAAAAGGTTTTGCGCTCTGCAGACTTCCCGAAAACGGCCCCTTTTTTCACAAAAATCAGCCAGTTTTTTTCCCAAAAAGAGGGCACGAGAGTCTGGGGCTCTGATGCCCATTGCCTTGAGATCCCCCTGCCACCATACCTCCGTCCCAGTGGTGGGTTTCACCTTTTGTTACCACCAGTTCACCACGCGCACACACACACGCCTCGTAGGTGCACGGGCCCCTTCCACACATGTGCCTGGCCTTCCGCACATGCCCTTTGCTCTCCCATGCCTTCCGTGCAAGTGCCCAACCTCAAAAACATGCCTAAATAGGATGGCATAGAGCTGAGGCGGGGTGGGGGTGGGCGCATCATGATTTCCGCTATTAGTTCAGGCGAACCGATCCGAACCAGCTGAATACCATCTCTGCTCTTTTCCCTTGGTTTATTTTTCCCCCCTAGGTCAATTTTATTGAGGTGTGGGGCCGGCGTGTTCCTCTAATCATGGGTTACATGATCTGTAGTATGACCTGTATCATTTTAACCTTCACACTGGAATTCCAGGTTTGAGAGCTCCCTGCTTCCCGCGGGGAACTCCCCCCTTTGCTCTTCTTCCTGAGCTCCCGCACCATGGGATACAACCGGTTCGATCCGGTACGGGCGTACCGGTTCCTTCTTATCCTTGCTAGGAGGGCGCGGATAGTGGGAGCACCTGAAGCTTAGAGGAAGCTGGGTGCTGGCGCAGGAAGAAGGGGGTCTCCTTCCCATGGCTATCTGTCTCCCTTTCTCCCTTTCTTTGCACAGGAGCAATCCTATGTGATGTCTCTTCTAAGCCTGCTTTTCATCATTATCTTTTTAATCGGATATATGCTAGGACCAGGTAGGCAAACCAGCTGCACCATGCCGAACCTTTACTAGAAACCCCAGGCGGCCGTGGGGCCCGAAAAACCAGCAAATGAGGAAGCTACATCAAGCTGGAAGGGACCTGGGAGGTCTTCTAGTCTAACCCTCTGAAGGCTGAAAGCAGGAGACCTTATCCCGGCCTGGTCAAGCCCTTCCTTTCTTCCCCCAGGTTCGATCCACTTGGTCGTGCTGGGGGAGCTTTTCTTGCAGTCAACCCGTTCTTCGGCTTTCACCATAGGATACATCACCCTGTGGTTTATTCGCTTTTCCTCTGGGGTACTCCTGGTCCATCTGGAGGTGAGTCCTCGTACAAACTGGAGTCTGGGTGGGTTGCACCTTTACAAGATCCTCGGATGGCCTTGGGGGCCCTCCGCTGTCCGAAATCTCCCGCGAGGACGTCAGAGTTGTGATTCTGGGTTGCAACGCCCATGTGGGTAGACGGCACCGATTTGGGGGCTTAGAGGGCTCTCTCAAAAGAGCCAAGGTGTCGCAGTGGTTAAGGTGCAGTACTGCAGGCCACTTCAGCTGACTGTTATCTGCAGTTCAGCGGTTCTAAGGATGTGAAAGGATGTGCTCCCCCCGTCCTCTTCCCACCAGAAACTCCTCTCAAAATTGTGGCGCCGATTGGCGACAGGGATCCACAGCAGAAGGATGAAAGAGGATGACTCCTGGCTTAGATACAAACCAGGTTTACCCCCAGAGGGAGGGTTGTGAGCTGGGAATTGTAGAGGGGAAAGAGAAGAGACACCTTCCGATGAGATCGATCCGAGCAGATTCGTTAAATCGGCGGATTTGCTATTGAGCTAAGTTAAAAAAAAAAAAACCGGTACGGGCAGGAGTTGAATTTCAGCCTGGACAACAGGAAGCTAACGGGAAGTTAAAAAAGAAAACCTCTTTTGTCATATTGCTCCCTTCCTAGTACTTCCTGGGCCCTCACTCTCTGATGATCTACTGTCCCTTCACCATGGCCACCTTCATTTATCTTTTCTATGTGCTTCCCGAAACGAGGGGCAAAACCTTTGTGGAGATCCAACCCGCCCAGAAGGAAGAACCAAAGAATAGTGCGGAATCGTTTTAAAAGAAACAATGGCTGATTTACAAGCAGCGGCCTGCGGGATGCCATGGTTGCGCCCTTTCCATGTGTGTCGTTCACTGTTTCTTTCTCTTTTTTTTTGAGGGGAGGGAGGGTATTACCTGTAGGTCTCCTTTCCCCACTGGATCTCAGCTCTTTTGTTCCACCACGAATTTGGCACTACGTATTTTAAGCCTTTTCCTTCTGCAGATTTTTCTGGGATGATCCGCTAAGAACTCAAATATTTCTCTCTGGAAGATCGTTTTTGCGCATCGGGACACTACTAGATCTGCCTAGGGCACTTTCACAAAATGGCTGCCAAGGGGCGGTGTGGCCGGGAGAAGAGCCACGCCTTATTTATGCAAACGTCCCTTCATTTCACGACCTAAACCTTTGTTTGCAAGCTCACCCTAGAACCCTCAGTACTGTTAGCAATAAAGATATTGGGCCATTTTCTGTTGTTTTTCCTTGGTTTTTTTGAAAAATTAATTTATTTAGAAGCTTCAGTCGCAAATGTTGTGGAGAATATTGCTCTGCAAGGAAACACTTTAAAAAACAGGAGTAATACGGGGGACCTAATAATAAGTCAGGAGTAATACGGGGGACCTAAGCAGGACAGCATACAAGGAAGGAGGAAGGAGGCAGGAAGAGGAAAACAAGCAAAAAAACCAAGGCACTTATCATTGTGACCAGCTAGGAGGAGAGCCACTGATAATAGCAGGGGTTGGACTAGAAGACCTCCAAAGCCCCTTACAACTCTGTTATTCTATTCCGTTGTGTTCTGTTCTATTCTACACTTTACTCTACTCTACTCCATTCCATTCTATTCTATTAATTTTTTATATTGTATTCTATTCATTTTCTATATCCTATTCTATTCTAAATCCATTGTTCTCTTTTCTATTCTCTTTTCTATTCTATTCATTTTCTATTCTCTTCTGATCTATTCTCTTCTATTTCTATTCTATTTCTATTCTACACTCTACTCTACTCCACGCCACTCCACTCCATTCCATTCCATTCTATTTTATATTGTATTTTATTAATTTTCTATATTCTATTCTATTCTATTCTAGTTTATTCATTTTCTATATTCTATTCTATTCTAAATTCATTGTTCTATTTTCTATTCTATTTTCTATTCTATTCATTTTCTATTCTCATCTCTTCTCTTCTATTATTTCTCTTCTCTTCTCTTCTATTCTATTCTACACTCTACGTCTACTCCATTCCATTCTATTAATTTTTTATATTGTATTCTATTCATTTTCTATATTCTATTCTAAATCCATTGTTCTCTTTTCTATTCTCTTTTCTATTTTATTCATTTTCTATTCTCTTCTGATCTATTCTCTTCTATTTCTATTCTATTTCTATTCTACACTCTACTCCACGCCACTCCACGCCACTCCACTCCACTCCATTCCATTCTATTTTATATTGTATTTTATTAATTTTCTATATTCTATTCTATTCTAGTTTATTCATTTTCTATATTCTATTCTATTCTAAATTCATTGTTCTATTTTCTATTCTATTTTCTATTCTATTCATTTTCTATTCTCCTCATCTCTTCTCTTCTATTATTTCTATTCTATTCTATTCTATTCTATTCTATTCTACACTCTACGTCTACTCCATTCCATTCTATTAATTTTTCATATTGTATTCTATTCATTTTTCTATATTCTATTACATTCTAAATTTATTGTTCTCTTTTCTATTCTATTCTATTCATTTTCTATTCTCTTCTCATGTATTCTCTTCTATTATTTCTATTCTATTCTATTATTTCTATTCTATTCTTATTCAATTCTACTCTAATCTACTCTACACTACACCACTCTACTCCATTCCATTCCATTCCATTCCATTCCATTGGTAGTCCTCAATTTACAAGTTCATTTAGTGACTGTTCAAAATTACAGCATTGAAAAAATGTGACTTATGACCGTTTTTTCACAGTTACGACCTTTGAATTATACCCATGGCCATGTGATTGAAAGGAAAGGCGCTTGGCAACTTGGGTTCCTATTTATGACCATTGCTGTATCCCAAGTGGCGATCTCCTTTTGCGACCTTCTCACAAGTAGAGGCAAGGGGCAAAACCCAGATTCACTTAACGACCAGGTTATTAACGGAACCGCTGCAGTGTTTCAACTAAGCAAACTGGGGCAAGAAAAGCCACAAGTGGGGCAAAACCCACAACCGATGTTTCACTTAACAGCAAAAACTTTGGGCTCAATCTTGGTCGTAAGCTGAGGACTACCCATAATTGTTTTCTTGGAATGCCTGAGACCCCCACCCCATGATTAATTAATTAATTCCACTTATACTCACCCTCCCCACAATTTTTTTTTGGGGGGGGATTTCCCCTGACAACGTAAATATTGTTGAAAACAATTTCAGTTAATAATTGTATGCCTTAAAAAAGGCCAAAAGTGATCACACGAGGGCAGCGTTTTCGGCATTCATACTTCTTCTCCAGTATGGGAACACTTTATTGAAATATTAATATTACCAATAAGGTTCATAATGATCAAAATAATATGAATAATAATCTGAGGAAATAATAAACCTGAGGAAAAAGAAATCCTTTGACGGCTGCAACTCCGCCAATGGCCACAGGATGGCGGTGTTTTCCATCATTGCAATCTTCATTTTGAACAGCCCGTTTTAGCTCAGTTTGACGTGATTTAATTTAATTTGTCGCGTCTGTGCCTGTTGTTCAGCATAAAGGCTTCTAACTGCAATATTAATATTAATAATAATAACGTGAATATTGGTGAAAATAACGTGAATACTAAGCGAACCCCTTGAGAAAAAGAATAAATCCTTTGACGGCTGCAACTCCGCCAATGGCCACAGGATGGCGGTGTTTTCCATCATTGCAATCTTCATTTTGAACAGCCTGTTTAAACTTAGTTTGCCGCGTCTCTGCCTTTTGTTCAGCATAAGGGCTTCTAACTGCAATATTAATATTAATAATAACGTCCAGAATGAGCCACGCGGGCGATATTGGGTGTACCTAGATACAGCCATGTTACACCTATCCTCCGCGAGCTGCACTGGCTCCCCATTGGTCTCCGGATGCACTTCAAGGTGCTAGTCGTTACTTTTAAAGCCCTACATGGTTTAGGACCTGGCTACCTGAGAGACTGCCTCCTGCCATTTACCTCCCAATGACCAATAAGATCACACAGATTGGGCCTCCTCCGGGTGCCGTCGGCCGGTCAATGTCGGTTGGCAGGTCCCCGGGGGAGGGCCTTCTCTGCAGCTGCTCCGGCCCTATGGAACAATCTCCCCATAGAGATCCGGACCCTTCCCACTCTCCCGGCCTTCCGTAAAGCCACTAAGACCTGGCTGTTCGGCAGGCCTGGGGCTGTTGATTAGTATCCAGCCCCACTCCAACTGTATGCATGTTGTTGAAATTTTTAATACTTGTATCCTTATTTTAAATTTTTTAATATATGTTTTGTCTCTCTGTAAGCCGCCCAGAGTCCCAAGGGAGTGGGCGGCATACAAATGTTAATAAATCTAAATCTAAAATCTTAAGTTTGTCCCTTTTTCTTTAATTTCCTCTTTGAGAAAAGCTGTGTGGAGCCTCCCTGATCCACCGCAGTTTCAGGGAACAGTTTCTCTGCCTGGGTTCAGGGGGAGAATGGTTTGTTAAAAAATGTTTTTGTTTTTTTTTCGATCAGAGGTTTCTCCTCAGAGGGATGGAGGACAAAGACGAATCGATACCCCCGCTCCGAAGTAATGTGAGTTTGGGGAGCTGCTGAAGTTGCGGTTTATCTTTTTTTCTGTGAAAACTATTTTATTTCATTTTCCTTTTCCTTTTTATACAATCACTTATATACTGTGCAATTAAAAAAGCAATAAACACAACTCATCTTCTATTCCACCATGGAAAACCAACATAACACTTCAATCCTCCATACACCCTTTCTTCTCCCCCTCCAACTTTCATTTCTCCCCTCCAGCATTCCCCTCTTCTACTTCCCCTCCCCCTCAAACATTCCTTTCTCCCCTTCCCTCCATCTCACCCTCCTTACATTCCCCTCTCACTCCCTCTTGACTCCTCCCTCTTCTTTCCCTCTACTCCTCACTTCGGTGTATTTCTACTATTCATTAATCTATTCAATTTGTATTTTACACTAAAATTATAAGAAAAGAAAAAAAAGGGAAAAGAAAAAAAAAGAAAAAAAAGAAAAAAGAGCAACAGTATACAAGTGCATTCTTATTGTTTTGAAAATTGAAACTATATCTCCACCCTCCCCCCCTCCCCCCCATAAACCCCCCTCCCTAGCCCCCTTCCGACTTCCCAGATCCCATTCCCGGCATAACTCTTTATCAAGCACAGTCTGGAGTATATTAAAACCGAATAGACTTCCGGGGAGGGGTCTGCCGCCGCCGGCAGCTTATCTGAGCTGCCTCCAGAGTTCTGGTTCGTTATCTATTTAATACCTTAGATATCTCTTTTTTCAGGCTAGAAAAAAGCAGAGAGCAGTCGATTCAGTCGGTGAGAATCTTCTTTGAAGTTTGTAGTTTTTTTTTTTGGCTGTGAACGGAGGAAGAGATTCTGCCAAGGCTGAGTCATTTAACTCCGGTCAGATCTTCTCAGCTGTTTTTTACAGTACAAGGCAAGTGACCCCCCCCCCCTCAGAACAATCTTTTGAAACTAGGCTATAGAAAACTAACACGAGCAGAAACCAACCTGAGAACTTTTTTTTTGTTTGTTCTATCAAAAATACCAGCTTCAATGTTATAAAAAACTCTTTTGTTTAATTGTTTTCAAAATGGCGATTTTATAACTTCCGCATTTGTTATAATGATATATCTCCAACGTCCTGGCACAGAATCAAAGGAATAACACTCCCTTGAAGCTTTCAAAGACTCTTTGTTGTTATAGAGACATTCCAACGGGGTTTTCCTTTGTTTTTTACTTAAAGCAAAGATATAATGGCATCAAAATCGACCTCTGCGAAATTACCTCCGAGATCCACATCTCCCATACCTGGCATAAAGTTGCAGCCCCCACCTTCTATGCCCCCTAGTGGAGATGTACTAACGAAAGAATTTTTTTTGGAAATGTTCAGAGAATCCAGAGAACAGAACTTAGAAATGTTTAGAGAATCCAGAGAACAGAATTTAGAAATGCTTAGAGAGTTCAAAGATGAAATAAGGAATGAGATGGAAGTCTTATATGATAAATTTGATACTAAGGTCACCAAAATGAATGAGGATATGATGGGAATTGTAAATGTAATGACGGAATATATTTCTGGAATGGAAGACAACTTAAGAGATTCTCAATGAAGCTAAGACTAACTTAACATCTAAAACTGAAGTGGTGGAACAAAAAATTGAAAATGCTGAAAAACAAATTATTATGATACAGTATAAGCAGATGGAGCTTGCATTAAGAGTCAGGGGGCTGCGTGAAGAGAAACAGGAGAACTTAAAGCAAATGTTTTCTGAGGCTTTTGACTGCCTGGTGGGAAGACCGGGATCCAATTATGATTGGCAGATTGACAAAATTTTTCGCGTTAACTCTTGGGCGGCAAAACAAAGGCAACTCCCCCGAGATGTGGTAATATACTTTGTTACAAGAGAATCTAGAAATATGATATTACAAGAGTCCTATAATACCAAGCTTCAAATTGGCGGACAGGATCTGATTGTTTTGAAAGAAATACCACCTCAAATGCTAAGAGCCAGAAGAGATTATGCTTTTCTGGTGGAAGAGCTCAGAAAGCGTCAGATACAGTACAGATGGGATGCCCCATTCGGTATCATAGTTACAATGGACAAGCAAAGATATTTTCTCAGCTCTGTATGGAAAGCTCGAGATTTCTATCATAAGATTCTGAAGATGGGACACCCTGAACCTTCTGGATGTGGAGAAAAACCACGAGACGAACAAGATAAACAGCAAACCATACAACCATCAGATAAAATGCACCATCTCCCCCTCCCGGAAGGACAAGGGGTCAAGGAAAGAAGACCTAACCGTATGACCACCAGACAAATGGATAAACAAGCTACAATGCAACAATCTCAACAATCGTCGGCCATTGATCAAGGAGCTACAGCAACAAGCTCAGAAGCTGTGGGAGGAGCCAGACCAAAGGTGAGACAGGCCTTGCGGGAGGCTCTAAAAAAGCTTCAGGCAACCAAAAATGACAACTAAGATTTTGACATGGAATGTTAATGGACTGAACTCTCCACAGAAAAGAAAGAAAATATTTCATTATCTCAAACAGTTTAAGAATGATATAATTTGTTTGCAAGAAACCCATATCAAATCAACGGATCAAAATTTTTTGTTTAACCCCAAACTTGGTCAACATTTTGTGACCTCAGCCACGGAAAAGAAAAACGGCATAGTAGTATACTTAAGAAAAGACATTAAAGCCGAGCTAATTGAAGCAGATCCCTTTGGAAGATATATTGCATTAGATTTAATCTTAGAAGGGAAAAGGACATTACTTTTGGGAATTTATGCTCCTAATCAACAACAAGATTGATTTTATAGAAATCTCCATGCTAAATTAGTACAGTGGGACTTCAAGTCTTGTATACTATTGGGTGACTGGAATGGCGTGATTGATACCAAAAGAGATAAGAAGATATCTCGCCCGAACACCAAACTTCGAGCTAAGTTACCCAAATCTTTTTTTGACATGATGGACGACTTCGAATTGCGAGATGCTTGGCGTGAAAGGCATGCAGAAGAATATGACTTTACCTTCTTTTCCGATAGACATCAATCTCTTTCAAGGATTGATTTTATACTAATTACTAATGACTTACTTTCTAGGGTGAAGAAGACAAAGATCATGGCGAGAGTTCTTTCGGATCATAATCCAGTTTGGATGGAATTGGGAAGGGTAGTCCAGGCAAGAAGGTCTTGGAGGTTGAATGAAAATTTATTTAGATATGAAAAGTATATTAAGGATTGTAAAAAATTGTTATCTGAATATTTTGTTCTTAATATGAATAAGGGTACATCTATGGAATATGTATGGGATGCAAGCAAAGCGTATATGAGAGGAGTACTAATGAACATAAACAAAATACATAGACACAAACAAGGGCAAAAACGAAAAGAATTGGAAGAGGAAATTAAAGGGAAAGAGTTGGAATTAACATTGAACCCAAGTGATACAAAGATTAAGGAAGCAATTTCTATATTAAAATCCCAGTTTGATATGCTGGTCTCTGACCAGGTAGCCACCAGTTTATTATATGCCAAACATAATACTTTTTGCAACGCAAATAAACCCGGTAGGTGGTTGGCTTACCAGATTAGGAAAAAAAGGAAAGCTCGAAATGTATCCAAATTGTGTTATAGAGGGAAGGAAGTTTTTCAACAGGAAGAGATCCAAAAGGCATTTCGAGAATTTTTTACAGAGTTGTACAAAGGGGATAAAATTAGGGATGTAGACATAGATAAATACTTAGATAAAGAGAAAATCCCCCTAGTTAGAGAAGAACATAGTCACAAGCTGAATCAACCAATAACCTCTGGGGAAATCCTGCAGGCAATTAAACAATTAAAGTTAGGGAAAGAAATCAACAGGATTTCTTTCAGCCTTAATGTCTCTTCCAAATATATATTTTATTCATTTTCACATTCCATTTTACAATCACTTATATACAGGGTATTTGCTATAAGAAAAAAAAAATTTAAAACAAAATAAAAAAGAAAACACAACTCATCATTCACAACCCCACCTGACACTTCCATCCTCCATACACCCCATCTACCCCCTCCAACTTTCCTTTCCTCCCTCTAACACTCCCCTCCTACTTCCCTTTCCCCTCAAACCTTCCTTCTCCCCTTATTCCCAACACACCCTCCTTACATTCCCCTTACTCCTTCCTTACTCCTCCCTCCTCTTTCCCTCTACCTCCCTCCTTGGTGTATTCCTTTATTCAAGTGTTGTTTATTATATTCTGATAAAAAATAAAATAAACCAAGGGAAAAAAATATAAAGAAAGAAAAGAGAAAAAAAGGGGGGGGGGGAAACAACCGTATATAAGTGCATTCTTGTTTTTATTGAGACTATGTTAACACCCACCCACCCACCCCCCATAAATCCCCATCCCTAATCCTCCCGACTTCCCAGGGCCCACACCTGGCACTGCCTTCTATCTAAAGTATCTTATGTTCGTATGGATTAAAAATAAAAGTAATATATTAAAGGAAAGAAAAAGAAAAAAAGAAAAAAAGAAAAGAAAAAGGAAAAAAGAAAAAAAAAGAACTCTTTGTGTTAAGCTCAGCCCCCCATCTTTATCTATGCTTAAATAGTGTAAGTCATTCTATCTATATTTTATTCTCGTCTCTTGCTTCTTTGTTATTTACCCCGACCTCCTGTAGACTCTCCCGTTCCTCTTCCTTAACCTTGTATTCAGATAAACATTTATCCAAATTTATATAGACATCAATATACAATCTAGCTCAAAAATAATCCCTTCTAGTAAAATTTAAGCAGCGTGGATCATTCCACATATTCAAATATTACTTTACAGAAGAATAATCAAACTTTCCCTTCTAATAGGATTTAAACAGCGTAAATAATCTTTCTTAACCTTAATTTCAAACAGTAATTCAAAATATGCAGACATTAGTTTAAAATCTAGCTCAAAATAATTTCACCAAGCTTTCCCTTCTAATAAAAATTAAATACCATGGATCATTCCACATATTCAAATAATACTTTCAACAAGAATCAGTTTAGCTTCTGTTTTAAAATAATCTCATCCAGCTTTCCCTTCTAACAGAATTTAAACAACATAAATCATTGCATTCATTTTACATATATACATTCAGTATCACCCCACCAATATACGTAAATCATTCCGCATGCATTTTACCCTCATCCTTTGCTTCTCTGATATTTGCCACTATCAAATTTATGCAGACATTAGTTTAAAATCTAGCTCAAAATAATTTCACCAAGCTTTCCCTTCTAATAAAAATTAAATAGCATGGATCATTCCACATATTCAAATAATACTTTCAACAAGAATCAGTTTACCTTCTGTTTTATAATAATCTCATCCAACTTTCCCTTCTAACAGAATTTAAACAACATATATCATTCTACATTCATTTTACATATATGCATTCAGTATCACCCCACCAATAAATTCCGCTTTTTCTACCGGAGAGAGGTCGCAAACCCCCACAACTTTGGCGAATATTTTAGAATGTCTAAATCCTCGATCTCCGCTTTTCTGCTTCTCCGAGGGGGGAAAAGCTACCCCCTCCATCTTGCAGCCATGTGGTCTGTTGCTTGCCTTCTCCTTCGGCTTGTCTCTCCTCTTTTCCAAGTGAGTCAGGAAGCCCCGCCTTCAAAGTCTTGTAATAGAAATCTCGAGCCTCCGAAACAGAGTTGAGACGAAATCTTTGATTCTCAAATGTAACCGTAATACCAGCTGGAGCCTCCCATTTATATTGAATCTGATAATTTCTAAGCACTTTAGTTAGAAAGGTATAGTCTCTTCTTGCCTTTAACATTTGAAATGGTATTTCTTTAAAGACAATCAGATCCTGGCCATCAACTCTCAAACTATTATTATGAAATTTTTGCATAATCGCGTTTCTGGATTCTTTTGTGGAAAAATATATAATTATATCCCTCGGGAGCTGTCGCTGTTCCGCTACCAACGAATTCTGGCGATAGATTTTCCGAATCTGCCAATCAAAGTTAAGTCCCGGGCTTCCCACCGCATGGCTGAAGGCTTCAACAAAGGTCTGTTTCAGATTCTCTCGCTCCTTTTCACGGAATCCTCTGACTCTCATTGCGAATGCCTTCTTATTAAAGTTTATCATAACGAGCTGTTCTTGAGTGTCTCTAATTTTTTGTTGTAATATTTGAATATTAGTAGTCAAATTAGAATTAGCCTCCTCCAAGCTTTCCAATTTATTCTCTATTTCAGCGGTATAATCTGACAGAGCAGACACGGCTGCAAACGTATTCGCCTTCATTTGGTCAATTTTAGACTTTAAATCACCATATAGCTCCAATACAAATTCCTTAATTTCTTGTTTAAAATCATTAAACATTTGAAAGAAAAATTCCTGTGTTAAGAATTCTCCAGTAGATGGCGTAGGAGACAAGGGCTGCGATTCCAGTGTAGATTCTTTAAGTTCATTCATAGATTCTTTAGGCACATTTGTAGAGAGACGCTTCGATTTTGACCTGGGTGCCATTATAAATAAACAAATAAACAACGCTTTCGCTCCCCTCTGTTTCCAAAAAGAAAAAAATTATTTTGTTAAGGAGCGGTCTGCAGGAAGATAAAACCGGCTAAGTACTTCCCCTATCAGTCACCAACGGAGAAAAATCGCCATTTTGAAGTCCGTTTAAACAAAGAAGCCTCTAAGACAAATGGTGCTGGTGTTTAAGATAGTAATAAAAGCATAAATCTCACAGGAGTGGGACCCGCCCGTATTAATCTTAGCTTCAAACAACTTTGCTTTGTCCTGGGGGGGGGGGGGATCGCCTGTCTAGGGCTGCAAAAAAAGGCAGCTGAGAAGAACTGGCTGGAGGTAAAAGCTCCGTTTACGCTGGATCTAATCTCTGTCCACAGCCAAAAAAAAGAGAAAGGCTGTGGATTACGAATAGACCCTAGCACACAGAGCTACTCCCTGCCCCTTTATAGCCAAAAAGGGGTGATATCTATGATCTTATTTAGATATACAGACCAGATCTCTGAGAGGAGCTCGGTTGAGTCCTCCTCGGCGACAGGCTCTGCCCCCCCGGAACCAGCCTTAATGTCTCTTCATCGGTATACCACTATACCATTTTATATAAGACAGAAGTCACAAAGTATTATTCAACTTAAAATTAAGCAAATGTTTTGGAAGCATAACTAAATCCTTGTTCTCTGCTCTTCTGCCCTTCTGGAGGGGAAAAACGATACCTCCCGCCTTGTAGTTGTGTGTTTGGTTGTTTCTCTTCTACTTCTCCTTGTCTCTCTCCGTGTCTGGGTGATTCAGGAAGTCCCGCCTTCAGGATCTTGTAGTAAAAATCTCGGGCTTCTCAAACAGAATTGAGGCGATGTTTCTGGTCATCAAATGTAACCGTAATACCAAATGGCACCTCCCATCTGTACTCTATTTGATTATTTCTGAGTTCTTTAGTTAGAAAAGCATAGTCTCTCCTGGATCTTAACATTTGGGGTGGTATTTCTTTGAAGACGATCAAATCCTGTCCATCAATTCGCAGCCTGTTATTGTAAAACTCTTTTAGTATCACGTTTCTGGATTCTTTTGTAGCAAAATATATAACTATATCTCTCGGAAGTTGTATCTTTTTTGCTGTCCACGAATTATGGCGGTAATTTTTTTGGATCTGCCAATCAAAGTTGAGTCCCGGACTTCCCACCAAATGACTGAAAGCCTCAAAAAAGGTCTGTTTCAAATTCTCCTGTTCATTTTCACGCAATCCCCTAACTCTTATTGCAAACGCAGTCTTTTTTTAATTTGTCATAACAAGTTGTCTTTCTGCATTATCAACTTCCTGTTGTAACATTTCAATTTTAGATGTCAGATTAGAATTAGCTTTTTCCAAAAGTTCCAGTTTATCTTCCATTCCTGCAATATAATCTGTCATTACAGTTATAACCTCGATCGTATTCTCCTTTGTTTGAGCAATCTTGGCATCAAGCTTATCACATAATTCTGAAACAAGTTGCTTCATTTCCACCCTAAATTCTTTTAGAGTTTCAAAAAGAAATTCTTTCGTTAACAAATCTCCAGTAGAGGGCGTAGAAGGCAAAGGCTGCGGCTTTATGGCGATTGCTTGGGATGTATTATTGAAAAGACGTTTGGGTTGCTTTAATTTAGGCGCCATTGTAAAAGAAAAAAAAGAAAACAAAGTCTCTGTTCACCTTGATTTAAGATAAAATACTTTCAATAAACTTTTGGCAATTAGTAAAAAGAAGTCTTCAGGAAAACGGTGCTAGTTAAATATATCATATATCAAATGCTGTAAAATCGCCATTTTGAAAAGCAATTAGACAACGGAGTTTTTTATAAAATTGAAGCTGGTATTTTGAGTAATAATAAAAAAAAGGTTCTCAGGAATGGTCGCTGCTCGAATTGATTTTAAATAGCTTAGATTTGTCCTGAGGGGGGAGGAAAACCTGCCTAGAGCTGAAAAAAACAGCTGAGAAGATCTGGCTGGAGTAAAAAAACAAAAACCAGCTTTTGTTGAACCTCTTTTCCGTTCACAGCGAAAAACAAAAGGCTGTGAACTACAAAGAGATTCTAACGACTGAGTTCCTCCTCCCTGCCCCTTTCTTGCCTGAAAGGGGAGATATCTATAGATTTTTTAGATATACAGACCAGAACTCTGAGGGCAGCTCCTTTGAGCCACCGGCGACAGCAGACACCTCCCCCGGAAGCCAAGTTGCAGTTTATCTTGACTCGTGGTTATTTCTAAGCTTCGGGGCCAGGCTGGGCATAGAAATTATAAAGAATTTCTGAAGAGAATCAGCTTGCAACTGTATTAAAACAAAAAAATTGCAGTGCCTAGAAAATCTTTGGAATCTCCTAAAGCTCAGCTGGTGTGTTTGTGGATGAGGCACCACCAGGCGATGCCTAGGAGTCCAAATTAACTTGGGGGAAAGAATTAGCTTTCTCTACAGGTGCCAAAGATCGGCCATCTTCCCATCCAAGCAGGAAATTGGAAGGGTGAAAGGAGAGGGGAGGTCTTACATGTGCTGTGTGCATTGTGTTGGTTTTTCTGCTTTCCATTAAGGGAATTGTCTTTTTGTTTCCTTCCTCCTCCTGCACCTTCTCATAGAAACTGACCCTCCCGCTAATTCTCTCACTAATGGGGTCCTATGTGGGGTTTTTGCTGTATGGATACATGTTCTTCCTGATCACCTCTCCCTTTATGGTAAGTGTGTCCTGCTGGGTGACAATGGACCAGGGATGGGTTCCTGCCAGGTCTAACCTCTTCTATAGAAGAGGTTCCACAAATCTACAGTGCCCTTTAGAACCGGTTCCAGCCCCCTTCCTCTGCCCGTCCGCACCGTGACCCGTCAAAACCGCGCTCGACTTGTATGCCGCCCTATTCCCGGAAGACTCAGGGCGGCTAACAATAAGAAGGGAAGGGGGGTACAAAAATAAAAACAACAATTAAAATTCAGCAACAGTCATAACATAGGATGGAGCTGGATAATTCAACAGCCCCAGGCCTGCCGGAACAGCCAGGTCTTAATTGCTTTGCAGAAGGCCGGAAGGGTAGTAAGGGTCCGGATTTCAGCAGGGAGATCGTTCCATAGCAGCTACAGAGAAGGCCCTCCCCCGGGGGGTCGCCAGCCGACATTGGCAGATGGAATCCGGAGGAGGCCTAGTCTGTGGGATCTAATAGGTCTTTGGGAGGTGACTGGCAGGAGGCAGTCTCTCAGGTAACCAGGTCCGATACCATGTAGGGCTTTAAAAGTAACGACTAGCACCTTGAAGCGTGTTCGGAGACCAATGGGAAGCCAGTGCAGCTCGCAGAGGATAGGTGTAACGTGGGTGTACCTAGGTGCACCCACAATCGCTCGCGTGGCTGCATTCTGGACTAGCTGAAGTCTTCGAACCCTCTTCAAGGGCAGCCCCATGTAGAGCGCGTTACAGTAATCCACTTTAAGGCCATTTGGTGGCACTCCGGTGCCTTCGAAGACCAGCTGACCAGAAGACCAGCTGGTGACGGCACAGGTGCCCACAGAGAGGACTCAGTGTGCCACCTCTGGCCATAGGTTTCCCATCACGGACTTAGGGTGATGTACCCCAAAGCAATACAACCAGCAGGGAGAAGTTCAAATGAGTGGAAACACGATAGCAAAAGAGAAAACTGGAATTATTTTAGACTCGAGGAAGAATTGTGGGCTCCTTTGTTTGATGATATATTGCTGTGATGGCGAGCCTATGGCACACGTGCCACAGGTGGCATGTGGAGCCATTTGTCAGGGCACGCGAGGCGTTGCACAACCATTTCGAAAATCGGCCCTACAGACAAACCAGAAGTTACTTCCGGTTTGCTCGTAGGGCAGTTTTTTGCCCTCCGGAGCCTTCTTGGAAGCCTCCTGAAGCCCCCTGAAGGCTCTGGAGGTCCAAAATCGGACCTACGGGGAACCCGGATGTTTGAGAATTGTGATTTCCGGTTTGTCCGTGGGGCCAATTTTTAACCTCTGGAGCCTGTTTTTACCCTCCCCAGGCGCCTAGAAAGCATCTGGAGACTGGGGAAGGTGAAAAAACTGCAGCAAAAGCTGGGGGGGTGGCTGGGGACATACGCGCACATAGCATTATGGGTGTGGCATGCTGGCGCATGACCCCACCCCCCTGTGCTCCCCCTGCTTTTGGCACAGCAGCCAAGAAAGGTTTGCCATCACTGATATATTGGTTTCTGTTCTTGGCTGTCCTTGGTCTTCTCAGGGAGTTTTTCTCCAGTGTCCCAAAGGGGCAAACCTCTTGTACTTTCCTTTTTTTCTAGGCCTGCACTGTTGAATCCTTGGGGCGGAGATTTCTCCTTTGGAGTGGCTTCTTGATGTGTAGCATCTCAAATATTGTCCTAGTCTTCAGTTTGCAGGTGGGTTCTGCTCTCTACACCAGGGCAACTGGAGTGACTCCCTGTTAACATCCCTGTATTTTTTTCCCACACATTCAAATCTTGCCAGCCAGTTAAAATTAATGTAATGCATTTCATCCAGTTGGTCAATTTCACCAAATACAGTTGGTCAATTTCACCAATTCTAGCTCCCTCTCTGCCTCCGATGCAGAGCCCTCGTCTGAGCTTTCCTCAGCCCCCAGGACTGGCCCATGTTCCTCCCCAACCTCCTCACTGTCCGACTCTGCTGCCAGCTCTTCTGGCCGTTGGCAGGCCACAACAAAAGTCAGGAAAATCACATTGGCAGAAATAGGCAAGAATTATAGTTTTAAAAGACTCTGTATCCCATCTGGTCCTGATATGTAGCCCAGAAAGAAGAGGACAATCAAAATAAGGCTGATGAAGGCCTCTGCGACTGTTTTGTTCTGTGGGGAAGAAGGAAGCACCTGTGGGGTGACCAACAAAGCAGTATCCCTCCCAAACCCCTCCCCAGCCTGACTCCACACCTGCAACCAACTTCCTGTTTTCTACAGGATTTGGAAACCCCATTGACAGAAAAGTGGCACGAACTCTACGCAATTGACCGGCTGGATGAAACTGATGGATTGGTGACATTAATGAGTTGGTGCAATGGATGGATGGGATGAAATGGACAGATTGGTGAAATTGTTACAATTGACAAAACTGATTAGAATTGGTGAAATTGACCAACTGTGATTGGTGAAATTGACCGACTGGATGAAATTGATGAATTGGTGACATTAATGGACTGGTGCAATCGATGGATGGGATGAAATGGACAGATTGGTGAAATTGTTACAATTGACAAAACTGATTAGAATTGGTGAAATTGACCAACTGTGATTGGTGAAATTGACCGACTGGATGAAATTGATGAATTGGTGACATTAATGGACTGGGCCAGTCCTGGGGGCTGAGGAAAGCTCAGACGAGGGGTCTGCATCGGAGGCAGAGAGGGAGCTAGACAGCAGTGAGGCAGAGGAAAATCTGGATCTACCCAAACGCAAGGTGAACAAGGTGGAAAATTCCATAAGACGGATTTCTCCATTTCAAACTCGGCTCCTGTTTATAAAAAAGGCATTTAACAGGGTCAGAAAGCCACGGGAAATGCTTTTCTCCACTCAGGTCTTTGTGTTTCTATACATTTATTTGCTTTATCAACAAGAATAAAATGCGAAACAGGGAAAAAGAAGCCTATGTCCAAAGTTTGCCTTAGCGCCGCTGACATCAGCTGATTTTACATTCCATGTGGAAATGTATGCAAATCAGCTCCTAACTGCCAACCGCTTCTCCTGGAATGTTCCTGCCTCCTTTCCCTGATTAGCTGCATCCTTTGTGCTCCAGAGTTTGTTCGAAACAAATTTTGGCTGAGCAGATCCGGTTTGTCCCTTTTCACGCCATGGCACGGAGAAAATCCCAGTGAGTTGGCAATTATATTTTCTTTTTTCCCAGCCTTAAATGCCAAAGCTGGAGATGGGCATTTTCCAAATGTTCATTAAAAAAAAAAGACGGGGAAAAGCTTTTGTTTACTTCTGTCCCCTTCCTTCTAATTTCCTTTTTTGCAAAACACTGCCCATCAGCGGCAATGGGATCTATGGAGCCTCCCCGATCCACAGCAGTCTACCTTTGAACAGGAGCTGCCCAGGGAGCACAGGTTTCAGGGGGGGGGGGGACAAACGCTCGCAAATATGGTAGAAGAACGAACGAGGGGACAGATTATTATTTTTTGCTTGTTTCCTTTTTGTTGTGTGTTTGATCAGGGGTCCTCGTCCCAGAAGGATAGATGCTAAACCGCGCCCAAAAAAGGGAATCCGACATTATGTGAGTTTGGTGTTTCGGATAAGTTGGTGGGTGATGGACCAAGATGGTTATTAGTCTTGATCGGTTATTATTTTAGCTTTCTTCAGCGCAAGGCAGGGTGGAGATCAGGGCTCATCCCGCAATGACCCAAAAAGTTTAGTTTAGTTTTCCTTTATTTGTATGCCGCCCTTTTCCCTGGGGGGACTCAGGGCGGCTCACAATTCAGAAGGGTGGGGGGACAACACAAACAGTATTCCAAACATGGAGACAATACAACATATTAAAAGAAAGCACAATAGTCACACAATTCGGGTGGGGTTAAAATCTTAACCCCAGGCCAGCCGGGGTTAAGTATTTCTAAAGGGGATCCTTTGTTGCTCCAGAATATACGTTCACAGTACTGTAAGGTTTTTGAATGCAGCTCCGAATCTGATAAAATCCAATGAAATTCTGAACATGAGACTACTGATAAACAGCTGTTATTTCTAGCTAGAAAGCAAAACTGGGCGACCCTTTTAGCCTCCCACCTTAAAAAGGAGGCGAAGAGAAAAGCAGGCCCTCCCCTTTTGTCAAACTTCTTATAGTCTCACACAAGGTCGCACTCACAGCGTGAGAAACATTATTTCATATCACGCAAACCTTGTGATTTTCTCAGCGCTTCTGCCAGCAGCGGACCTTATAAGGGGAAAGAAATACATTTCCTGGCATATAACTCAGAGCCGTGACCTGACAAATGCGCGCACGACAAAAGTGCGCCGACAAAACTGTGGCGACAAAAACAAGCGACATCATAAACGCGCCCACAACAATGCGCCGACAAAACCGTGCCCACAAAAGCGCGATTTCAGTTAAGGTAAGGATTACGTTCAGGGTTAGGTTTAGGGATTTCAGTTAAGGTAAGGGTTAGGTTTAGGGTTACGTTTAGGGTTACGTTCAGGGTTAGGTTTAGGGTTAGGTTTAGGGTTACGTTTAGGGTTACGTTCAGGGTTAGGTTTAGGGTTAGGTTTAGGTTTAGGGTTAGGTTTAGGGTTAGGTTTAGGGTTACGTTCAGGGTTAGGTTTAGGGATTTCAATTAAGGTAAAGGTTAGGTTTAGGGTTAGGTTTAGGTTTAGGTTTAGGTTTAGGGTTAGGGTTAGGGTTAGGGTTAGGGTTAGGGTTAGTGTTGGGTTTAGAGTTAGGTTTAGGGTTAGGTTTAGGGTTAGGTTTAGGGTTAGGGTTAGGTTTAGGGTTAGGTTTAGAACTTGCGGTTATTGTTTGTTTAAGGCGCGCTTTTGTCAGCGTGCTGTTGTCGGCACGCTTCTGCGCTCATTCGTCAGCACAATTTAGAACTCGCAGTTTCCTCGCCACGCTTTTGTCGAGCGCGCATTTGTCGGTGAACCACTCAGAGCTTTATCAGGGGGTGATATCTCACCTTAGGTTGCTGAGAATCCACATTTTAAGTTACAGCAAACAGAGAGAATCCACATTTTCGCATTTCACAAGAAGTTACTTTATTTAGGCCTATGATGGCGAACTTTTGCGGCACCGAGTGCCCAAAATGGAATATTCATGCATGTGCGCGCATGAGTACACTCGTGTGCACCAGAGCACGAGAAATCTGAAGACCAGTGAGCCAGTATATGCATGCCTGTTTTCAGGCCAGTTTTTCTGGCCATTTCCAGGGCGTTTTGGGCCATTTCAAGTCTTAAATAGAAATATTAGAGAAGAAAAATATATAAAAGGAATGAAAATTTAAAAAAAGAAGAATACAAACCGCAAGAATTCGCAGATGACCTGTTTTTTGTTTTAGACGACCCATCAGAAACAGCACTCAAATTGATAGAAAAGATAGAGATATGCGGAAAAGTAGCAGGCTTGAAAATAAACAAAGAAAAAATGAAGATTTTGACCAAGAATTTATTAATAAGACAGAAAAACGACCCAAAAAATGGCCTTAAAAACAGCCTGGAAAATGGCCTAAAACCAACCCAAAAATGGCCAGAAAACAACCTGGAAAACAGCCTGAAAATGGGTCCCAAAATTGGCTGATTTTGGTTTTTTTCAGGCCATTTCCAGGCTGTTTCTCAGCAATTTCAAAAATGGCTCAAAATCAGCTGGAAAAATGGCCTCTTTTTTGCCAGTTTTGGGGGCCATTTTCAGATCGTTTTGCAATGCTCTGGTGTCTGAGAAGACTGTCTGGCCAGCGAGGATGACACGCGCACCAAAAACCAGAAAAGCAGCTGGCGACGGTGCGCGTGCCCTCTCAACAGCAATGAACAAAAGCTGGATTCAGTTACACTCTCTGTATGCTCTAGTCTAATCTTGGGGACTTTAAGTCCTGTGGACTTCAACTCACAGAATTCCCTATGCCGGCTGGGGGATTCTGGGAGTTGAAGTCCACAGGACTTAAAGTCCCCAAGGTTGAGAAACACTGGACTAGTCCTTTCAGCAGCAACCTTGGCGTGTCCGTGAACCCCACAAGTCGGGACTTATATAAAGCCATATTACCTGTTTAAAAAAGAAGAAGAAGAAACACGGCTTACGGCATTCCGGTAACCATTGTTTGTTTCCCTTCCGCTGAAGCTAACGATCACGTTGATTTTTTCGATGTTGGTTTCGTATCTCGGGTATTTTCAATATGGCTACGGTATCGTGCTGGTGCACCACCAAGCTTCGGTAAGTCTCGCTGAGGGACCCAGGGTTTGCCTGGCGTGGGGAGCCCTGATTATGAACCCCTGGCCCGAGGTCTCCCTCTTAACCCTGTTTGAATGTTTTGGGTTGAACCCAGGTAGCGTGGCGCCCCGTCTGAGATTTTGTTATTTTTTTCATTAAGCATTTAATATACGAAGTGATAGGAAAGTGGAGAAAGAAAAGAGAGGAAAAAAAGGAGTAATAAGAGGGGAGGAGTACCATAAAATACAAAATAGAATCATAGAATCATTATTCTATTCTATTCTATTCTATTCTATTCTATTTATTTATAAAATTTATATGGCCCAATCCCGAAGGACTCTGGGCAGCTTACAAAAAAGAGAGAGAGAAAAAAGGCACATAACGAACACATAACCAAAGAAAACGGTTTAAAATAGCAACACCTCATACATTCATTCTAATCGGGGCTGGACCTCAGGCCTGCCGGAACAGCCAGGTTTTTACAGCTTTCCTGAAAGCCATGAGAATGGGTATGGTCCGGATCTCTGAGGGTAGCTGATTCCAAGGAGTCGGAGCAGCCACAGAGAAGGCTCTCCTCCGGGGCCCCCGCCAGCCGACACTGACTGGCTGACGGCATCTGAAGGAGGCCCAATCTGTGGGATCTTACTGGCCACTGGGAGGTATGTGGCAGTAGGCGGTCTCGAAGGTACTCTGGCCCTAAGTCATGTAGGGCTTTAAAGGTAATAACCAAGACCTTGAATTGTGTCCAGAGACCAATTGGTAGCCAGTGCAGGTCACGGAGGACAGGTGTAACGTGGGTGTACCTTGGTGCACCCAATATCGCTCGCGTGGCCACATTCTGGATTAACTGCAGTCTCCGAACGCTTTTCAAGGGTAGCCCCATGTAGAGCGATTTTTGGAGACTGGCTCTGAGATGGAAGACAAACAGCTGACAGAGAGCGAGAGAGTGGCTCGGTTGACTGGGGAGGAAACTGGGGAAGGGCAAAGTCAGGCTGGGCAGAGCAGGGGAGAGGAAGCTCATATGAAGACCAAGGCCCATCCCCTCCTCATCCTAGGGCACTCAGGGAAGAATGCGGAAGAGAGCAACGTGGGTTGCGTGGCTTACGAGAAAGGAAAGGGCCACGATCCCCTTCACAAGGCACACCTGGGGATGGAGTTTAAAGGAGAGGCAGTTGGGAGGGGTGTTTGATGGGAACAAACACTGAATTCCTATAGTGATGAGAGTTGTGACTTATTATCTTGCCCTGTTGGAGTGATTGATTGCAGTCAGTCTGCTTACAGCATTTGGAGTATCTGCAGGTTTGTGAAAAAGCTTTTTCTCCAGGCCAGAGTGTAAAAGGGATGTTGGGGGCAAATGTTGGGGCCAATAAAGCGACTCATACCGGTTCTCTGGCTGTTTTGCCTTCATGCCACGCCCCGGCTCGTCACAGCTATGCTGTCAGAGATTGACACCACTGGTTATATTTTACGTGACCCATCAAAACCGTGGAGGACAAAATCGCGCTCGACAAAAGCGCGCATTTGACGTCATCACAGCGCGACGAAAAAAATTTAAAATTGAAATAAAATTAAAATTAAAGCAAGCCGATTCACATAAAGGTAAGTGTTAGGTTTAGGGTTAGGGTTAGGTTAAGGGTTAGCGTTAGGTTTAGCGTTACGTTAACGGTTAGGTTTAGGGTTAGATTTAGGGTTAGGGTTAGGGTTAGGGTTAGGGTTAGATTAAGGGTTAGGGTTAGGTTTAGAGCATTAGGATTACGTTTAGCGTTAGGTTAAGGGTTAGCGTTAGGTTTAGCGTTACGTTAACGGTTAGGTTTTGGGTTAGATTTAGGGTTAGGTTTAGGGTTAGGTTTAGGGTTAGGTTTGGGGGGGTTAGGGTAAGGTTTTCGCTTTATTTTTACATTTTTCGATCACAGCGCGATGTTTTCGTCGCGCTGTGATGACGTCAAATGCGCGCTTTCGTCGAGCGCGATTTTGTCCTCTGCGGTTTTGTGGTGGAACCATATTTTAAGCTTTTGTTTTGTACCCCCACATCTTAAATTTAATTTCTGGCTGACCCAAAAATGGGAAACCTCTTCTTTACTTCCTCACTTTTCTCATTCTCCCACTTTTCTCCCCTAAGCTCCTTATGTCCAACTTGACAAGGGAGTCAAAGAAGGACTTCAAATTAGCCTCGTTCGTCTTATCGTCCGCTATCATATTATACTCAATTGGAGGGATGACTGGCTTTGCGTTGTTTGCATGCCTGGTGGACAAATACGGCAGGTAACAGAAGTGGCAAAATGATTTGGGGAGGGGGGAGTCGCGTACAATTTCTCCGTACCATAGAGCAAAGCAAATGTTCCCCAGGGATCTCATGGTGGTCTCATTTCCAGGCGTTACTGTCGGAGTTTTGGCAGCGTGACTATTAATATGAGATAAACCCAGGAGCAAAACACAGCACACAAAGCCTTTCGATAATTAACAGTGGTTTATATATACATATATACAGACCAGTGGTGGGTTCCAGCCGATACAGCTCGGTACGGCCGTACCGTTAGTAGCTGGGAACAGCTGACAGCGTACCAGTACGATGGCTCGTTTGGCCTGCCCGTCCGCCAGCATTCTATACCAGTTTTTAAAGCAACCGGACAATTGTGCATACGTGCACAGCGTGCGGCATCTGAGTGAGCTCTGACAAGCCGCTGGGTATCGCAGGGGCGGTGGAGTGTGCATGCGTGCGCAGTATGTGTGCACGAAAGGATGCACGGCCCCGTGAGCGCCTTACCGGTAGCGACAGGGAGAGGAACCCACCACTGATACAGACATACACATGTAGATAAATCCCTTACCACTCAGCTATGGACACAAGGAGAGAAATGAGATACATGATGGGAGAGAGAGAGACAGAAACAGAGACACAGACACAGACAGAGACAGAGACACCCTCTAATGGCCACCTATATAAAGACACCTCTTAAGATGGTAAAAGACTTGTGTGGACCCCACCAGAGTCTTAAACTGGCTATATATGCATTCTGAATCATCCTCATTGCATCAGCTTACAGTTTACAGCTTACAACCTTACATCAGCTGGCAGCTATTAAATCCTCAGTACTTGATAATTACCCTATACTGTACAGGTGGTCCTTGGCTTATGCTGACAATTGGGCCCCAAAATTCTCTTTAAAACCTTTTGTTTCGCAATGGTGGTTAAGTGAATCTGGTTCCCCCCCGCCCCACATTAACTTTGTTAAGCGGAACAATGGAGTTTTGTCCCATTTTACAACCTTTCTTGCTACAGTGAACTGAATCACTGCAGTTGTTAACATTAGTCACCCGGTCGTTAAGCGAATCGGGCTTCCCCGTTGACTTTGCCTGTCAGAAGGTCACAAAAGGGACTTCTATAAGTGAAAAACATAAGTCATTTTCCCCCCAGTGCCGTTGTAAGTTTGAACGGTCAGTAAATGAAGCGTTCTAAGTCGAACGCTACCTGTATTTGTCCATTCAATGAGGTTGCTAATAGCTTTTCTCTCTTGCCTCTTCCCCCCCCCCTCATTTCCCCCCCTTTTGCAGAAAATGCATCTTGCTGATGAATAACACCTTAACTTTCTTTGGCTCAATTTTTCTCTGCATATCCAACAGCCTCCGTATCTTCCAATTCATCCTGTTAGCCAATTTCTTAATTGGGATAGCTTCAGGTGAGTTGACCTCCGAGATGATTTGGGGATGATCGTCCTGTGAGAATCGGTCTCCCATGACCACTTGGGGGCGCTGAAGAGGCCGACCACTTTCTTCGAGATACGGCTTTTCAGCAATGGAGCTAATAGTAGATCGAGCAGATCTGTTCTGACCCAGCTCCCCAAACACGGCAAACCCTCTGAAGTTAAACCAATGATTCCTTTATTAGGAGTGCCGGCGGCCCCAGCAAAGAGTTTCTCTCTCACCGCAGGCTAATGAGTCTGGCTGGCCGGGAGATGAATAGTTGTCTGCCACATCTATTCATCTCCACCCCCTGCCTTTTATCCCCAAAGCTAGTATGGGGCTTCACTAGCAGCGGTGGCTCTTCCGTCCCAAGGACCGGCCCATAGATTTCCACTGCTCTCCTCTCCTCTGCCTTCTGCGCATCCGCGCGTCAGGCACTGGGCCCAGCTGTTCCTCCTCTTCCTTATCAGGTACCTCCAGACCGTGTGGCTGTTGACTCTCCATCTGAGGGCTGACAGGCGGCCCAGGCTCTGCCTCTGTCTCTCTCTCCCTCAGTTCCACTCCCTCTTCCCCCTTGGAGCTCTCAGGTTGCCTGGATGCTGACCCTGATTCCCACGCCTCCTCCTCCTCCTCCTCCTCTGATTTGGTTGCTGGAGGGGCTGGTGGCCAACAGGCCCCAACAAGACTCCTCATCACTGTTCAATTTTCTCGTTCGACTTAGGGATGTTTTCCTGCTGTGTTCCACTATACCTTCTAGAGATCTCTCCCACCCCCGTAAGAGGGTCGATAACCGCAATTGCAACCCTCTTCTTCACCCTCGGCATATTTGCAGGTCACCTGCTAGGAGTTCCGCAGATTTGGGGGAACAAAGAAGGTACGTCCATGGAACCTAAGCTTGCAAGAGACCTTTATACCGCCTGAATCTCCTGATTTCCCCAGCCCTTGAAGTTGTCCATCCAAAATGCCTTTTTCTCTCCCGCATCTTGAATGGTTCTCTTATCACCTACACATTTCCCTTGACTGTTAGTTGGTCAGATTCTTGTAGAGAACCTAAGCTTGCAAGAGACCTTTATACCACCTGAATCTTCCGATTTCCCCAGCCCTTGAAGTCGTCCATCCAAAATGCTTTTTTTTTTCTCCCCCCTTCCTTCCCAGGTTTCCTGCTCCTGACTGTTGTTCTAGGTACCACTGCTACCTTTTGCATTGTGCTCCTCCTGGTCTGTCCGGAAAGTCCTCGGTTTATTTTAATCCAGAAGAAGAATGAAACCAAGGCAAGAGAAGGTAAAGAGATTCTGGTAGTTAGCAAAAGCCTCCTGGCTGGATCGCAAATGCGAGCTCCCGGCTGGATCGCAACAAGCCGATACTCTTTCCCCCTTGTTGTACGGTGCAAATTTATTCTTCGTCTCACGGACTTCCCTCTTTCCAACCAGTTTTAAGAAGCTTGAGGACTGGAGAGGACGTGGGGAATGAGATACGGGAACTCAACGAAGAAGATTATCAAGAAGTCTTGGCCAACGAGAAAAAGATGACAATGAAGAAATTTTTACGTACTCAGAAATTCCGGTGGCCCATATTCACAGTCATCGTGTTGATGGCCGGAAGTCAGCTTACTGGCATCAATGTGGTAGGGGAGAAAAAAACATCCCAAATCCTTATTGAACACCCCCCCACCCACCCACCCAAACCAAGTACAATAATGTACAATAATGAGCCAAGGTGGCGCAGTGGTTAGGGTGCAGTACTGCAGGCCACTTCAGCTGACTGTTATCTGCAGTTCAGCGGTTCTAATCTCACCGGCTCAGGGTTGACTCAGCCTTCCATCCTTCCGAGGTGGGTAAAATGAGGACCCGGATTGTTGTTGGGGGCGATATGCTGACTCTGTAAACCGCTTAGAGAGGGCTGAAAGCCCTATGAAGCGGTATATAAGTCTAACTGCTATTGCTACAATATGAATCCCATTGTTTCACGGGGAAATAATGTCATCTCCTCACTTTGTCGAGTTCCTTTCTCTTTTAAGGGCAGCTGATAGAAACCTAAAATCTCCTTCTTTCTCTTTTCCCTCCCCCTTCCCCAAATTTGTTTTCCAGTTTCATCTTCATCACAAATTCTCTCTTTTTTTATATCTGGACACAGATGTTCTTCTATGCCCAGAAAGTCCTCAAGGTAATGGAGTTACCCAAGTCGATCTCAAGTATCATTGGTGTAGGCATCAATGTTGTCCTCATCACTACCGTTTCTACCACGGTAAGCTGCTCGCTTTTCCAGCTGACTTCACGGCAAAAACTCAGGGCAAAATGTGTGTTCTCCCCACACCCACCCCCGCCCCAGGCCCCCTGCATTAAAAATAAAATAAAATAAATCAAAATGTTTTGATCTCCGAGTGAGGCTAAAGAAGAGGAAATAAAGGTTTATTTGGACGAGCAGCTCCATTTGGTAGAGACAACCATAACAGAAAAACAAAACTGGAAGGGACCTTGGAGGTCTTCTAGTCTAACCTCTATTCAAGCAGGAGACACTTTGCCATTTCCGACAAACGGCTGTCCCAGTTTCTTCTTAAAAACCTCCAGTGATAGAGCACTCACAACTTCTGGAGGCAAGCTCTTCCACCGGCTAATTGTCCTCCCTGTTAGGGAATTTCTCCTTAATTCTAAGTTGGATCTGTTCTTGATTAGTTTCCATCCATTGCTTCTTATCTTGCCTTCTGGAGCTTTGGAAAATACCGTATTTTTCAGAGTATAAGACACACTGGAGTATAAGATTCACCAAAATTTTGAAGAGGCAAATTTTTTTTAAAAAAGGTTTTGCGCTCTGCAGACTTCCCGAAAACAGCCCCTTTTTTCACAAAAATCAGCCAGTTTTTTTCCCAAAAAGAGGGCATGAATAGCCTTTAGGAGGCTTATAGAATGCTCCTGGGGTCAGGGGGGGAGGATTGAGCAAAAAAACGGTCCATTTTTTGCTCATTTCTGTCTTCTCCAGCCCCCAGGAGCACTCTAGAAGCCTCCTAAAGGCTACGCATGGCCATTTTGGTGAAGGGGGCGGGGTTTCGGGAGGCAAAAGATTGCTGTATTCAGTGTATAAGATGCACCCAGATTTTCAGCCTCTTTTTTGAGGGGGAAACATGCTTCTTATACTCCAAAAAATACAGTAATTTGCCTTTGTAGGAGCCCCTCAAATATTGGAAGACTGCTATCATGTCTCCCTTGATCCTTCTTTTCACTATACTAGACATACCCAGTTCCTGCAGCCCTTCTTCCTATGTTTTAGCCTCCAATCCCCTCATCCTCTTTGTTGCTCTTCTCTGCACTCTTTTTAGAGTCTCCACATCTTTTTTACAATATGGTAACCAAAATTGGATGCATTATTCCAATTGTGGACTTGCTAAGCCTACAAGATAGAACCATAGGGTTGGAAGGGACCTTGGAGGTCTTCTAGTCCAACCCCTTCCCCATAGCAAGGGATATACATACATACATACATACATACATACATACATACATACATACATACATACATATTCCTAAAAATAAGAGTTCCCGTTGTAGTTATAAAAGAAGAAACAGACATTGCAATCTCTGGAACTTTAAAATATACGGCTCACTTAGCTTTTGTTAGCCACTGCTAATATCGTCAGAGTGTAAAATCCATTAAAGAGATATCTGCCTTTATACACTATTAATCAATTTGGCCATTGCGCACATGATAGGCCCTTCCAAGTGGAAGGTGGGTGGATGGGCCTATATCTATATCTATCTATCTATCTATCTATCTATCTATCTATCTATCTATCTATCTATCTATCTATCTATCATCTATCTCTATCTCTATGTCCATTTATCTATATCAAGATATATTTATCTATCTATATATGTCTGCCTGTCTGTCTATCTATCTATCTCTATGTCCATTTATTTATATCTCATATAGTTATCTATCATCTATCATCTATCATCTATATCTATCTATCTATCTATCTATCTATCTATCTATCTATCTATCATCTATCTCTCTATCTCTCTCTCTCTATCTCTATGTCCATTTATCTATATAATCTATATAGATATAATCTATCTACCTACCTACCTACCTACCTACCTACCTACCTACCTACCTACCTACCTCTATCTATCTATCTATCTATCTATCTATCTATCTATCTATCTATCTATCTATCTATCTATCTATCATCTATCATCTATATATCTATCATCTATCTATATCTCTATGTCTATTTATCTATATCTAGATATATTTATCTATCTATATCTGCCTGCCTGCCTGCCTGCCTGCCTGCCTGCCTGCCTGCCTGCCTATCTATCTATCTATCTATCTATCTATCTATCTATCTATCTATCTATCTATCTATCTATCCATCCATCCATCCATCCATCCATCCATCCATCCATCCATCCATCCATCTATCTATCTATCTATCTATCTATCTATCTATCATCTATATATCTATCATCTATCTATATCTCTATGTCTATTTATCTATATCTAGATATATTTATCTATCTATATCTGCCTGCCTGTCTGCCTGCCTGCCTATATCTCTATCTATCTACAATATCTATCTATCTATCTATCTATCTATCTGTCTGTCTGTCTGTCTGTCTGTCTGTCTGTCTGTCTGTCTGTCTGTCTATCTGTCTATCTGTCTATCTGTCTATCTGTCTATCTGTCTAGCTGTCTAGCTGTCTAGCTGTCTAGCTGTCTAGCTGTCTAGCTGTCTAGCTGTCTAGCTGTCTAGCTGTCTAGCTATCTAGCTATCTATCTACACACACACACACACACACACACACACACACACACACACACAAACACTGCAAGACCTGTCATTTTCTAATGGCAGCAGATCCTGAACTTACCCCCTTGAAAAAAATAAATAGCCGATAACTCTGGGTGGGGTGTTTTTTTTTGGTCTGCCATAGAGACCTTGGGGGAAAGCCACCACAGGATGCTGGGAACCAGCCAGCCACACGAGAGTCTGGGGCTCTGATGCCCATTGCCTTGAGATCCCCCTGCCACCATACCTCCGTCCCAGCGGTGGGTTTCACCTTTTGTTACCACCAGTTCACCACGCGCACACACACACGCTTCGTAGGTGCACGGGCCCCTTCCACACATGTGCCTGGCCTTCTGCACATACCCTTTGCTCTCCCATGCCTTCCGTGCATGTGCCCAACCTCAAAAACATGCCTAAATAGGATGGCATAGAGCTGAGGCGGGGTGGGGGTGGGCGCATCATGATTTCCGCTATTAGTTCAGGCGAACCGATCCGAACCAGCTGAATACCATCTCTGCTCTTTTCCCTTGGTTTATTTTTCCCCCCTAGGTCAATTTTATTGAGGTGTGGGGCCGGCGTGTTCCTCTAATCATAGGTTACATGATCTGTAATATGGCCTGTATCCTTTTAACCTTCACACTGGAATTCCAGGTTTGAGAGCTCCCTGCTTCCCGCGGGGAACTCCCCCCTTTGCTCTTCTTCCTGAGCTCCCGCACCATGGGATACGACCGGTTTGATCCGGTACGGGCGTACCGGTTCCTTCTTATCCTTGCTAGGAGGGCGCGGATGGTGGGAGCACCTGAAGCTTAGAGGAAGCTGGGTGCTGGCGCAGGAAGAAGGGGGTCTCCTTCCCATGGCTATCTGTCTCCCCTTCTCCCTTTCTTTGCACAGGAGCAATCCTATGTGATGTGTCTTCTAAGCCTGCTTTTCATCATTATCTTTTTCATCGGATATATGCTAGGACCAGGTAGGCGAACCAGCTGCACCAGGGGTGGGTTTCAACTGGTTCGCGGCGGTCCCCGCGATCCGGTTGGTTGCTGAACCCGGAAGTAAGTAACTTCCGGGAACGGCGAAGCCCCCCCCCTGCGCCCCCGCGCCCGCGCCCGCTCCTTACCCGGTTTTGCCGAATTCTGCGCTTCCACGCATGCGCAGGACGCATACAGCGCCTGTGTGATCCTCCAGGAGCAGCTGGAGCATCGCACAGACGCTAGTACGCATGCGTGCAGTGCGCGCGTGCACGCGCGCACCGCGCGAATGCGCAAGTTCACCGCCGGCCTTGTTCCAACCGAACCGGTTGGAACCGGGCGAGAAACCCACCCCTGAGCTGCACCATGCCAAACCTTTACTAGAAACCCCAGGCGGCCGTGGGGCCTGAAAAACCAGCAAATGAGGAAGCTACATCAAGCTGGAAGGGACCTGGGAGGTCTTCTAGTCTAACCCTCTGAAGGCTGAAAGCAGGAGACCTTATCCCGTCCTGGTCAAGCCCTTAATTTCTTCCCCCAGGTTCGATCCACTTGGTCGTGCTGGGGGAACTTTTCTTGCAGTCGACCCGTTCTTCGGCTTTCACCATAGGATACATTGCCTTGTGGTTTATTCGCTTTTCCTCTGGGATACTCGTGGTCCATGTGGAGGTGAGTCCTCGTACAAACTGGAGTCTGGGTGGGTTGCACCTTTACAAGATCCTCGGATGGCCTTGGGGGCCCTCCGCTGTCCGAAATCTCCCGCGAGGACTTCAGAGTTGTGATTCTGGGTTGCAACGCCCATGTGGGTAGACGGCACCGATTTGGGGGCTTAGAGGGCTCTCTCAAAAGAGCCAAGGTGTCGCAATGGTTAAGGTGCAGTACTGCAGGCCACTTCAGCTGACTGTTATCTGCAGTTCAGCGGTTCTAAGGATGTGGAAGGATGTGCTCCCCCCGCCCTCTTCCCACCAGAAACTCCTCTCAAAATTGTGGCGCCGATTGGCGACAGGGATCCACAGCAGAAGGATGAAAGAGGATGACTCCTGGCTTAGATACAAACCAGGTTTACCCCCAGAGGGAGGGTTGTGAGCTGGGAATTGTAGAGCAGAAAGAGAAGAGATACCTTCCGATGAGATCGATCCGAGCAGATTCGTTAAATCGGCGGATTTGCTATTGAGCTAAGTTAAAATAAAATAAAAACGGTACGGGCAGGAGTTGAATTTCAGCCTGGACAACAGGAAGCTAACGGGAAGTTAAAAAAGAAAACCTCTTGTGTCATATTGCTCCCTTCCTAGTACTTCCTGGGCCCTCACTGTCTGATGATCTACTGTCCCTTCACCATGGCCACCTTCATTTATCTTTTCTATATGCTTCCCGAAACGAGGGGCAAAACCTTTGTGGAGATCCAAGCGGCCCAGAAAGAAGAACCAAAGAATAGAGCGGAATCGTTTTAAAAGAAACAATGGCTGATTTACAAGCAGCGGCCTGCGGGATGCCATGGTTGCGCCCTTTCCATGTGTGTCGTTCACTGTTTCTTTCTCTTTTTTTTTGAGGGGAGGGAGGGTATTACCTGTAGGTCTCCTTTCCCCACTGGATCTCAGCTCTTTTGTTCCACCACGAATTTGGCACTACGCATTTTAAGCCTTTTCCTTCTGCAGATTTTTCTGGGATGATCCGCTAAGAACTCAAATATTTCTCTCTGGAAGATCGTTTTTGCGCATCGGGACACTACTAGATCTGCCTAGGGCACTTTCACAAAATGGCTGCCAAGGGGCGGTGTGGCTGGGAGAAGAGCCACGCCTTATTTATGCAAACGTCCCTTCATTTCACGACCTAAACCTTTGTTTGCAAGCTCACCCTAGAACCCTCAGTACTGTTAGCAATAAAGATATTGGGCCATTTTCTGTTGTTTTTCCTTGGTTTTTTTTTTAAAATTAATTTATTTAGAAGCTTCAGTCGCAAATGTTGTGGAGAATATTGCTCTGCAAGGAAACACTTTAAAAAACAGGAGTAATACGGGGGACCTAATAATAAGTCAGGAGTAATACGGGGGACCTAAGCAGGACAGCATACAAGGAAGGAGGAAGGAGGCAGGAAGAGGAAAACAAGCAAAAAAAACCAAGGCACTTATCATTGTGACCAGCTAGGAGGAGAGACACTGATAATAGCAGGGGGTTGGACTAGAAGACCTCCAAAGCCCCTTCCAACTCTGTTATTCTATTCCGTTCTGTTCTGTTCTATTCTACGCTTTACTCTACTCTACTCCATTCCATTCTATTCTATTAATTTTTTATATTGTATTCTATTCATTTTCTATATTCTATCCTATTCTATTCATTTTCTATATTCTATTCTATTCTAAATCCATTGTTCTCTTTTCTATTCTCTTTTCTATTCTATTCATTTTCTATTCTCTTCTGATCTATTCTCTTCTATTTCTATTCTATTTCTATTCTACACTCTACTCTACTCTACTCCACACCACTCCACTCCACTCCATTCCATTCCATTCTATTATTTTTTTATATTGTATTCTATTAATTTTCTATATTCTATTCTATTCTATTCTATTCTATTCTATTCTAGTTTATTCATTTTCTATATTCTATTCTATTCTAAATTCATTGTTCTATTTTCTATTCTATTTTCTATTCTATTCATTTTCTATTCTCATCTCTTCTCTTCTATTATTTCTATTCTCTTCTATTCTCTTCTTTTATTTCATTTTTCATTTTATTTGACATTTATAGGCCGCCCCTTTCCCTGAGGGGACTCAGGGCGGCTTACAAATTGTAGGAAGGGGGTGCAAGACAAAACACAAAAAGAAAACGTGAAATATAATAAAATAAAACAATAAAACACAACATTCATTCAGCATTCGGGTGGGGCGAAATTAGGGGCTTATCCCCAGGCCTGACGGGATAGCCAGTTCTTAAGGGCTGTGCGGAAGGTCTGGACGGTGGTGAGGGTACGAATCTCCACGGGGAGATCGTTCCAAAGCGTCGGAGCTGCTACTGAGAAGGCTCTCCTCCGCGTAGTCGCCAGTCGGCACTGACTGGCCGGTGGAATTCGGAGGAGGCCTACTCTATGCGATCTGATGGGACGGAGGGAGGTAATCGGCAAAAGGCGGTCTCTCAAATAGTCAGATCCACTACCATGGAGGGCTTTATGAATGGTAAGTAGCACCTTGAAGCGCACCCGGAGATCAACAAGTAGCCAGCGCAGCTCACGGAGGATCGGTGTTATGTGGGCGAACCGTGGTGCGCCCACGATCACTCGCGGGGCCGCATTCTGGACTAGCTGAAGTCGCCGGATGCTCTTCAAGGGCAGCCCCATGTAGAGCACATTGCAGTATTCCAGCCTAGAGATCACAAGGGCTCGAGTGACTGTTGTGAGGGCCTCCCAATTCAGGTAGGGCCGCAACTGGCGTACCAGGCGAACCTGGGCAAATGCCCCCCTGGTCACAGCTGACAGATGATGGTCAAAAGTCAGCTGTGGGTCCAGGAGGACTCCCAAGTTGCGGACCCTATCTGAGGAGTGTAAATTTTGACCCCCCAGCCTGAGTGATGGAACACTGGCCAAATTGTTGGGAGGGAAACACAACAGCCACTCGGTCTTGTCTGGGTTGAGTACCAGTTTGTTAGCTCTCATCCAGTTCTTAACGGCCTCAAGACCCCGGTTCATCACGTCCACCGCTTCATTGAGTTGTTAGCTCTCATCCAGTTCTTAACGGCCTCAAGACCCCGGTTCATCACGTCCACCGCTTCATTGAGTTGGACAGATACAACTGTGTGTCATCCGCGTATTGATGGTATTTTATCCCGTGCCTCCGAATGATCTCGCCCAGCGGTTTCATGTATATGTTAAATAGTAGGGGGGATAAGACCGAACCCTGCGGCACCCCATAAGTAAGGGGCCTCGGGGACGATCTCTGCCCCCCCACCAACACCGACTGTGACCTGTCCGAGAGGTAGGAGGAGAACCACTGCAAAACAGTGCCTCCCACTCCCACCTCCCGCAGTCATCGCAGAAGGATACCATGGTCGATGGTATCGAAAGCCGCTGAGAGGTCAAGGAGAACCAGGATGGACGCATGGCCTCCATCTCTGGCTCTCCAGAGATCATCAGTCAATGCGACCAAAGCGGTTTCTGTGCTGTAACCGGGCCTGAAGTCGGACTGGAAGGGGTCAAGGTAACTAGCTTCCTCCAAGGTACGCTGAAGCTGGAAGGCCACCACCTTCTCAACAACCTTCCCAACGAAGGGAAGGTTGGAGACTGGACGGTAGTTATTAAGAACGGCTGGATCCAAGGATGGTTTCTTCAGGAGGGGTCTCACCACCGCCGCTTTAAGTGCGGCGGGGAAGTGCCCCTCCCGAAGGGAGGCGGTAACGACCGCATGGATCCAGCCTCGTGTCACCTCACTGCTGTTGGCAACCAGCCAGGAGGGACACGGGTCCAGTATACAGGTGGAGGCGCTCACAGCTCGCATAGCCTTGTCCACATCCCCAGAGGCAACATCCTGAAACTCAACCCTATTCTATTCTATTCTATTCTATTCTATTCTACATTCTATGTCTACTCCATTCCATTCTATTAATTTTTATATTGTATTCTATTCATTTTTCTATATTCTATTATATTCTAAATTTATTGTTCTCTTTTCTATTCTATTCTATTCATTTTCTCTTCTCTTCTCATGTATTTCTATTATTTCTATTCTATTATTTCTATTCTATTCTATTCTTATTCAATTCTACTCTAATCTACTCTACACTACACTACTCTACTCCATTCCATTCCATTCTATTGGTAGTCCTCAATTTACAAGTTCATTTAGTGACTGTTCAAAGTTACAGCATTGAAAAAATGTGACTTATGACCGTTTTTTCACAGTTACGACCTTTGAATTATCCCCATGGCCATGTGATTGAGAGGAAAGCTGGGCATCTTGGGTTCCTATTTATGACCATTGCTGTATCCCAAGTGGCGATCTCCTTTTGCGACCTTCTCACAAGTGGAGTCAAGGGGCAAAACCCAGATTCACTTAACGACCAGGTTATTAACGGAACCGCTGCAGTGTTTCAACTAAGCAAACTGGGGCAAGAAAAGCCACAAGTGGGGCAAAACCCACAACCGACGTTTCACTTAACAGCAAAAACTTTGGGCTCAATCTTGGTCGTAAGCTGAGGACTACCCATAATTGTTTTCTTGGAATGCCTGAGACCCCCACCCCATGATTAATTAATTAGTTCCACTTATACTCACCCTCCCCACAATTTTTTTGGGGGGGATTTCCCCTGACAGTGTAAATATTGTTGAAAACAATTTCAGTTAATAATTGTATGCCTTAAAAAAGGCCAAAAGTGATCACACGAGGGCAGCGTTTTCGGCATTCATTCTTCTTCTCCAGTATGGGAACACTTTATTGAAATATTAATATTACCAATAACGTTCATAATGATCAAAATGCTATGAATAATAATCTGAGGAAATAATAAACCTGAGGAAAAAGAAATAGTTTGATGGCTGCAAGTCACAGGATGGCGGTGTTTTCTATCATTGCAATCTTCATTTTGAACAGCCCGTTTTAACTCAGTTTGACGTGATTTAATTTAATTTGTCGCGTCTGTGCCTGTTGTTCAGCATAAGGGCTTCTAACTGTAATATTAATATTACTAATAACTTGAATATTGGTGAAAATGACGTGAATAATAAGCGAACCCCTTGAGAAAAAGAACAAATCCTTGGACGGCTGCAAGTCCGCCAATGGCCACAGGATGGCGGTATTTTCTATCATTGCAATCTTCATTTTGAACAGCCCGTTTAAACTCAGTTTGACGTGATTTAATTTAATTTGTCGCGTCTGTTCCTGTTGTTCAGCATAAGGGCTTCTAACTGTAATATTAATATTACTAATAACTTGAATATTGGTGAAAATGACGTGAATAATAAGCGAACCCCTTGAGAAAAAGAACAAATCCTTTGACGGCTGCAAGTCCGCCAATGGCCACAGGATGGCGGTGTTTTCTATCATTGCAATATTCATTTTGAACAGCCCGTTTAAACTTAGTTAGACGTGATTTAATTTAATTTGTCGCGTCTGTGCCTGTTGTTCAGCATAAGGGCTTCTAACTGTAATATTAATATTAATAATAACTTGAATATTGGTGAAAATAAGGTGAATACTAAGCGAACCCCTTGAGAAAAAGAATAAATCCTTTGACGGCTGCAAGTCCGCCAATGGCCACAGGATGGCGGTGTTTTCTATCAGTGCGATCTTCATTTTGAACAGCCCGTTTTAACTCAGTTTGACGTGATTTCATTTAATTTGTCGCGTCTGTGCCTGTTGTTCAGCATAAGGGCTTCTAACTGTAATATTAATATTACTAATAACTTGAATATTGGTGAAAATAACGTGAATAATAAGCGAACCCCTTGAGAAAAAGAATAAATCCTTGGACGGCTGCAACCCCGCCAATGGCCACAGGATGGCGGTGTTTTCTATCATTGCAATATTCATTTTGAACAGCCCGTTTAAACTTAGTTTCACGTGCTTTAATTTAATTTGCCGCGTCTGTGCCTTTTGTTCAGCATAAGGGCTTCAAAATGCAATATTAATATTAATAATAACGTGAATATTGGTGAAAATAAGGTGAATACTAAGCGAACCGCTTGAGAAAAAGAATAAATCCTTGCACGGCTGCAACTCCGCCAATGGCCACAGGATGGCGGTGTTTTCTATCATTGCAATCTTCATTTTGAACAGCCCGTTTAAACTTAGTTAGACGTGATTTAATTTAATTTGCCGCGTCTGTGCCTTTTGTTCAGCATAAGGGTTTCTAACTGCAATATTAATATTAATAATAACGTGAATATTGGTGAAAATAAGGTGAATACTAAGCGAACCCCTTGAGAAAAAGAATAAATCCTTTGACGGCTTCAAGTCCGCCAATGGCCACAGGATGGCGGTGTTTTCTATCATTGCAATATTCATTTTGAACAGCCCGTTTAAACTTAGTTTCACGTGCTTTAATTTAATTTGCCGCGTCTGTGCCTTTTGTTCAGCATAAGGGCTTCAAAATGCAATATTAATATTAATAATAACGTGAATATTGGTGAAAATAAGGTGAATACTAAGCGAACCGCTTGAGAAAAAGAATAAATCCTTGCACGGCTGCAACTCCGCCAATGGCCACAGGATGGCGGTGTTTTCTATCATTGCAATCTTCATTTTGAACAGCCCGTTTAAACTTAGTTAGACGTGATTTAATTTAATTTGCCGCGTCTGTGCCTTTTGTTCAGCATAAGGGTTTCTAACTGCAATATTAATATTAATAATAACGTGAATATTGGTGAAAATAAGGTGAATACTAAGCGAACCCCTTGAGAAAAAGAATAAATCCTTTGACGGCTTCAAGTCCGCCAATGGCCACAGGATGGCGGTGTTTTCTATCATTGCAATATTCATTTTGAACAGCCCGTTTAAACTTAGTTAGACGTGATTTAATTTAATTTGTCGCGTCTGTGCCTGTTGTTCATCATAAAGACTTCTAACTGCAATATTAATATTAATAATAACGTGAATATTGGTGAAAATAAGGTGAATAATAAGCGAACCTCTTGAGAAAAGAACAAATCCTTTGACGGCTGCAAGTCCGCCAATGGCCACAGGATGGCGGTGTTTTCTATCATTGCAATCTTCATTTTGAACAGCCCGTTTTAACTCAGTTTGACGTGATTTCATTTAATTTGCCGCATCTGTGCCTGTTGTTCAGCATAAGGGCTTCTAACTGCAATATTAATATTAATAATAACGTGAATATTGGTGAAAATAAGGTGAATACTAAGTGAACCCCTTGAGAAAAAGAATAAATCCTTTGACGGCTGCAAGTCCGCCAATGGCCACAGGATGGCGGTGTTTTCTATCATTGCAATCTTCATTTTGAACAGCCCGTTTTAACTTATTTAGACGTCATTTAACTTAATTTGTCGCGTCTGTGCCTGTTGTTCAGCATAAGGGCTTCTAACTGTAATATTAATATTAATCATAACTTGAATATTGGTGAAAATAAGGTGAATACTAAGCGAACCCCTTGAGAAAAAGAATAAATCCTTTGACGGCTGCAAGTCCGCCAATGGCCACAGGATGGCGGTGTTTTCTATCAGTGCGATCTTCATTTTGAACAGCCCGTTTTAACTCAGTTTGACGTGATTTCATTTAATTTGTCGCGTCTGTGCCTGTTGTTCAGCATAAGGGCTTCTAACTGTAATATTAATATTACTAATAACTTGAATATTGGTGAAAATAACGTGAATAATAAGCGAACCCCTTGAGAAAAAGAATAAATCCTTGGACGGCTGCAACCCCGCCAATGGCCACAGGATGGCGGTGTTTTCTATCATTGCAATATTCATTTTGAACAGCCCGTTTTAACTCAGTTTGACGTGATTTCATTTAATTTGCCGCATCTGTGCCTGTTGTTCAGCATAAGGGCTTCTAACTGCAATATTAATATTAATAATAACGTGAATATTGGTGAAAATAAGGTGAATACTAAGTGAACCCCTTGAGAAAAAGAATAAATCCTTTGACGGCTGCAAGTCCGCCAATGGCCACAGGATGGCGGTGTTTTCTATCATTGCAATCTTCATTTTGAACAGCCCGTTTTAACTTATTTAGACGTCATTTAATTTAATTTGTCGCGTCTGTGCCTGTTGTTCAGCATAAGGGCTTCTAACTGTAATATTAATATTAATCATAACTTGAATATTGGTGAAAATAAGGTGAATACTAAGCGAACCCCTTGAGAAAAAGAATAAATCCTTGGACGGCTGCAACTCCGCCAATGGCCACAGGATGGCGGTGTTTTCTATCATTGCAATCTTCATTTTGAACAGCCCGTTTTAACTCAGTTTGACGTGATTTCATTTAATTTGCCGCATCTGTGCCTGTTGTTCAGCATAAGGGCTTCTAACTGTAATATTAATATTAATCATAACTTGAATATTGGTGAAAATAAGGTGAATACTAAGCGAACCCCTTGAGAAAAAGAATAAATCCTTGCACGGCTGCAGCTCCGCCAATGGCCACAGGATGGCGGTGTTTTCTATCATTGCAATCTTCATTTTGAACAGCCCGTTTTAACTTACTTGGACTTGATTTAATTTAATTTGTCGCGTCTGTGCCTGTTGTTCAGCATAAGGGCTTCTAACTGTAATATTAATATTAATCATAACTTGAATATTGGTGAAAATAAGGTGAATACTAAGCGAACCCCTTGAGAAAAAGAATAAATCCTTCCACGGCTGCAGCTCCGCCAATGGCCACAGGATGGCGGTGTTTTCTATCATTGCAGTCTTCATTTTGAACAGCCCGTTTTAACTTACTTGGACTTGATTTAATTTAATTTGTCGCGTCTGTGCCTGTTGTTCAGCATAAGGGCTTCTAACTGTAATATTAATATTAATAATAACTTGAATATTGGTGAAAATAACGTGAATAATAAGCGAACCCCTTGAGAAAAAGAACAAATCCTTTGACGGCTGCAACTCCGCCAATGGTCACAGGATGGCGGTGTTTTCTATCATTGCAATCTTCATTTTGAACAGCCCGTTTTAACTTAGTTAGACGTCATTTAATTTAATTTGTCGCGTCTGTGCCTTTTGTTCAGCATAAGGGCTTCTAACTGTAATATTAATATTAATAATAACTTGAATATTGGTGAAAATAAGGTGAATACTAAGCGAATTCCTTGAGAAAAAGAATAAATCCTTGGACGGCTGCAACTCCGCCAATGGCCACAGGATGGCGGTGTTTTCTATCATTGCAATATTCATTTTGAACAGCCCGTTTAAACTTAGTTAGACGTGATTTAATTTAATTTGTCGCGTCTGTGCCTGTTGTTCAGCATAAGGGCTTCTAACTGTAATATTAATATTAATCATAACTTGAATATTGGTGAAAATAGGGTGAATACTAAGCGAACCCCTTGAGAAAAAGAATAAATCCTTTGACGGCTGCAAGTCCGCCAATGGCCACAGGATGGCGGTGTTTTCTATCAGTGCGATCTTCATTTTGAACAGCCCGTTTTAACTCAGTTTGACGTGATTTCATTTAATTTGTCGCGTCTGTGCCTGTTGTTCAGCATAAGGGCTTCTAACTGTAATATTAATATTACTAATAACTTGAATATTGGTGAAAATGCCGTGAATAATAAGCGAACCCCTTGAGAAAAAGAACAAATCCTTTGACGGCTGCAAGTCCGCCAATGGCCACAGGATGGCGGTGTTTTCTATCATTGCAATATTCATTTTGAACAGCCCGTTTAAACTTAGTTAGACGTGATTTAATTTAATTTGCCGCGTCTGTGCCTGTTGTACATCATAAAGGCTTCTAACTGCAATGTTAATATTAATAATAACGTGAATATTGGTGAAAATAAGGTGAATACTAAGCGAACCCCTTGAGAAAAAGAATAAATCCTTTGACGGCTGCAACCCCGCCAATGGCCACAGGATGGCGGTGTTTTCTATCATTGCAATCTTCATTTTGAACAGCCCGTTTAAACTTAGTTTCACGTGATTTAATTTAATTTGCCGTGTCTGTGCCTTTTGTTCAGCATAAGGGCTTCTAAATGCAATATTAATATCAATAATAACTTGAATATTGGTGAAAATGACGTGAATAATAAGCGAACCCCTTGAGAAAAGAACAAATCCTTTGATGGCTGCAAGTCCGCCAATGGCCACAGGATGGCGGTGTTTTCTATCATTGCAATATTCATTTTGAACAGCCCGTTTAAAATTAGTTTCACGTGCTTTAATTTAATTTGCCGCGTCTGTGCCTTTTGTTCAGCATAAGGGCTTCAAAATGCAATATTAATATTAATAATAACGTGAATATTGGTGAAAATAAGGTGAATACTAAGCGAACCGCTTGAGAAAAAGAATAAATCCTTGCACGGCTGCAACTCCGCCAATGGCCGCAGGATGGCGGTGTTTTCCATCATTGCAATCTTCATTTTGAACAGCCCGTTTAAACTTAGTTTCACGTGATTTAATTTAATTTGCCGCGTCTGTGCCTTTTGTTCAGCATAAGGGCTTCTAACTGTAATATTAATATTACTAATAACTTGAATATTGGTGAAAATGACGTGAATAATAAGCGAACCCCTTGAGAAAAAGAACAAATCCTTTGACGGCTGCAAGTCCGCCAATGGCCACAGGATGGCGGTGTTTTCTATCATTGCAATATTCATTTTGAACAGCCCGTTTAAACTTAGTTAGACGTGATTTAATTTAATTTGTCGCGTCTGTGCCTGTTGTTCAGCATAAGGGCTTCTAACTGTAATATTAATATTAATCATAACTTGAATATTGGTGAAAATAAGGTGAATACTAAGCGAACCCCTTGAGAAAAAGAATAAATCCTTTGACGGCTGCAAGTCCGCCAATGGCCACAGGATGGCGGTGTTTTCTATCAGTGCGATCTTCATTTTGAACAGCCCGTTTTAACTCAGTTTGACGTGATTTCATTTAATTTGTCGCGTCTGTGCCTTTTGTTCAGCATAAGGGCTTCTAAATGCAATATTAATATCAATAATAACTTGAATATTGGTGAAAATGACGTGAATAATAAGCGAACCCCTTGAGAAAAGAACAAATCCTTTGATGGCTGCAAGTCCGCCAATGGCCACAGGATGGCGGTGTTTTCTATCATTGCAATATTCATTTTGAACAGCCCGTTTAAACTTAGTTTCACGTGCTTTAATTTAATTTGCCGCGTCTGTGCCTTTTGTTCAGCATAAGGGCTTCAAAATGCAATATTAATATTAATAATAACGTGAATATTGGTGAAAATAAGGTGAATACTAAGCGAACCGCTTGAGAAAAAGAATAAATCCTTGCACGGCTGCAACTCCGCCAATGGCCGCAGGATGGCGGTGTTTTCCATCATTGCAATCTTCATTTTGAACAGCCCGTTTAAACTTAGTTTCACGTGATTTAATTTAATTTGCCGCGTCTGTGCCTTTTGTTCAGCATAAGGGCTTCTAACTGTAATATTAATATTACTAATAACTTGAATATTGGTGAAAATGACGTGAATAATAAGCGAACCCCTTGAGAAAAAGAACAAATCCTTTGACGGCTGCAAGTCCGCCAATGGCCACAGGATGGCGGTGTTTTCTATCATTGCAATATTCATTTTGAACAGCCCGTTTAAACTTAGTTAGACGTGATTTAATTTAATTTGTCGCGTCTGTGCCTGTTGTTCAGCATAAGGGTTTCTAACTGTAATATTAATATTAATCATAACTTGAATATTGGTGAAAATAAGGTGAATACTAAGCGAACCCCTTGAGAAAAAGAATAAAACCTTTGACGGCTGCAAGTTCGCCAATGGCCACAGGATGGCGCTGTTTTCTATCAGTGCGATCTTCATTTTGAACAGCCCGTTTTAACTCAGTTTGACGTGATTTCATTTAATTTGTCGCGTCTGTGCCTGTTGTTCAGCATAAGGGCTTCTAACTGTAATATTAATATTACTAATAACTTGAATATTGGTGAAAATAACGTGAATAATAAGCGAACCCCTTGAGAAAAAGAATAAATCCTTGGACGGCTGCAACCCCGCCAATGGCCACAGGATGGCGGTGTTTTCTATCATTGCAATCTTCATTTTGAACAGCCCGTTTAAACTTAGTTTCACATGATTTAATTTAATTTGCCGTGTCTGTGCCTTTTGTTCAGCATAAGGGCTTCTAACTGCAATATTAATATTAATAATAACGTGAATATTGGTGAAAATAAGGTGAATACTAAGCGAACCCCTTGAGAAAAAGAACAAATCCTTTGACGGCTGCAAGTCCGCCAATGGCCACAGGATGGCGGTGTTTTCTATCATTGCAATCTTCATTTTGAACAGCCCGTTTAAACTTAGTTTCACGTGATTTGATTTAATTTGCCGTGTCTGTGCCTTTTGTTCAGCATAAGGGCTTCTAACTGCAATATTAATATTAATAATAACTTGAATATTGGTGAAAATGACGTGAATACTAAGCGAACCGCTTGAGAAAAAGAATAAATCCTTGCACGGCTGCAACTCCGCCAATGGCCACAGGATGGCGTTGTTTTCTATCATTGCAATCTTCATTTTGAACAGCCCGTTTTAACTTAGTTTCACGTGATTTAATTTAATTTGCCGCGTCTGTGCCTGTTGTACATCATAAAGGCTTCTAACTGCAATGTTAATATTAATAATAACGTGAATATTGGTTAAAATAAGGTGAATACTAAGCGAACCCCTTGAGAAAAAGAATAAATCCTTTGACGGCTGCAACCCCGCCAATGGCCACAGGATGGCGGTGTTTTCTATCATTGCAATCTTCATTTTGAACAGCCCGTTTAAACTTAGTTTCACGTGATTTAATTTAATTTGCCGTGTCTGTGCCTTTTGTTCAGCATAAGGGCTTCTAAATGCAATATTAATATCAATAATAACTTGAATATTGGTGAAAATGACGTGAATAATAAGCGAACCCCTTGAGAAAAGAACAAATCCTTTGATGGCTGCAAGTCCGCCAATGGCCACAGGATGGCGGTGTTTTCTATCATTGCAATATTCATTTTGAACAGCCCGTTTAAACTTAGTTTCACGTGCTTTAATTTAATTTGCCGCGTCTGTGCCTTTTGTTCAGCATAAGGGCTTCTAACTGTAATATTAATATTACTAATAACTTGAATATTGGTGAAAATGACGTGAATAATAAGCGAACCCCTTGAGAAAAAGAACAAATCCTTTGACGGCTGCAAGTCCGCCAATGGCCACAGGATGGCGGTGTTTTCTATCATTGCAATATTCATTTTGAACAGCCCGTTTAAACTTAGTTAGACGTGATTTAATTTAATTTGTCGCGTCTGTGCCTGTTGTTCAGCATAAGGGCTTCTAACTGTAATATTAATATTAATAATAACTTGAATATTGGTGAAAATAAGGTGAATACTAAGCGAATCCCTTGAGAAAAAGAATAAATCCTTGGACGGCTGCAACTCCGCCAATGGCCACAGGATGGCGGTGTTTTCTATCATTGCAATATTCATTTTGAACAGCCCGTTTAAACTTAGTTAGACGTGATTTAATTTAATTTGTCGCGTCTGTGCCTGTTGTTCAGCATAAGGGCTTCTAACTGTAATATTAATATTAATCATAACTTGAATATTGGTGAAAATAGGGTGAATACTAAGCGAACCCCTTGAGAAAAAGAATAAATCCTTTGACGGCTGCAAGTCCGCCAATGGCCACAGGATGGCGGTGTTTTCTATCAGTGCGATCTTCATTTTGAACAGCCCGTTTTAACTCAGTTTGACGTGATTTCATTTAATTTGTCGCGTCTGTGCCTGTTGTTCAGCATAAGGGCTTCTAACTGTAATATTAATATTACTAATAACTTGAATATTGGTGAAAATGCCGTGAATAATAAGCGAACCCCTTGAGAAAAAGAACAAATCCTTTGACGGCTGCAAGTCCGCCAATGGCCACAGGATGGCGGTGTTTTCTATCATTGCAATATTCATTTTGAACAGCCCGTTTAAACTTAGTTAGACGTGGTTTAATTTAATTTGTCGCGTCTGTGCCTGTTGTTCAGCATAAGGGCTTCTAACTGTAATATTAATATTACTAATAACTTGAATATTGGTGAAAATAACGTGAATAATAAGCGAACCCCTTGAGAAAAAGAATAAATCCTTGGACGGCTGCAACCCCGCCAATGGCCACAGGATGGCGGTGTTTTCTATCATTGCAATCTTCATTTTGAACAGCCCGTTTAAACTTAGTTTCACATGATTTAATTTAATTTGCCGTGTCTGTGCCTTTTGTTCAGTATAAGGGCTTCTAACTGCAATATTAATATTAATAATAACGTGAATATTGGTGAAAATAAGGTGAATACTAAGCGAACCCCTTGAGAAAAAGAATAAATCCTTTGACGGCTGCAACCCCGCCAATGGCCACAGGATGGCGGTGTTTTCTATCATTGCAATCTTCATTTTGAACAGCCCGTTTTAACTTAGTTTCACGTGATTTAATTTAATTTGCCGCGTCTGTGCCTGTTGTACATCATAAAGGCTTCTAACTGCAATGTTAATATTAATAATAACGTGAATATTGGTGAAAATAAGGTGAATACTAAGCGAACCCCTTGAGAAAAAGAATAAATCCTTTGACGGCTGCAACCCCGCCAATGGCCACAGGATGGCGGTGTTTTCTATCATTGCAATCTTCATTTTGAACAGCCCGTTTAAACTTAGTTTCACGTGATTTAATTTAATTTGCCGTGTCTGTGCCTTTTGTTCAGCATAAGGGCTTCTAAATGCAATATTAATATCAATAATAACTTGAATATTGGTGAAAATGACGTGAATAATAAGCGAACCCCTTGAGAAAAGAACAAATCCTTTGATGGCTGCAAGTCCGCCAATGGCCACAGGATGGCGGTGTTTTCTATCATTGCAATATTCATTTTGAACAGCCCGTTTAAACTTAGTTAGACGTGATTTAATTTAATTTGTCGCGTCTGTGCCTGTTGTTCAGCATAAGGGCTTCTAACTGTAATATTAATATTAATCATAACTTGAATATTGGTGAAAATAGGGTGAATACTAAGCGAACCCCTTGAGAAAAAGAATAAATCCTTTGACGGCTGCAAGTCCGCCAATGGCCACAGGATGGCGGTGTTTTCTATCAGTGCGATCTTCATTTTGAACAGCCCGTTTTAACTCAGTTTGACGTGATTTCATTTAATTTGTCGCGTCTGTGCCTGTTGTTCAGCATAAGGGCTTCTAACTGTAATATTAATATTACTAATAACTTGAATATTGGTGAAAATGCCGTGAATAATAAGCGAACCCCTTGAGAAAAAGAACAAATCCTTTGACGGCTGCAAGTCCGCCAATGGCCACAGGATGGCGGTGTTTTCTATCATTGCAATATTCATTTTGAACAGCCCGTTTAAACTTAGTTAGACGTGGTTTAATTTAATTTGTCGCGTCTGTGCCTGTTGTTCAGCATAAGGGCTTCTAACTGTAATATTAATATTACTAATAACTTGAATATTGGTGAAAATAACGTGAATAATAAGCGAACCCCTTGAGAAAAAGAATAAATCCTTGGACGGCTGCAACCCCGCCAATGGCCACAGGATGGCGGTGTTTTCTATCATTGCAATCTTCATTTTGAACAGCCCGTTTAAACTTAGTTTCACATGATTTAATTTAATTTGCCGTGTCTGTGCCTTTTGTTCAGTATAAGGGCTTCTAACTGCAATATTAATATTAATAATAACGTGAATATTGGTGAAAATAAGGTGAATACTAAGCGAACCCCTTGAGAAAAAGAATAAATCCTTTGACGGCTGCAACCCCGCCAATGGCCACAGGATGGCGGTGTTTTCTATCATTGCAATCTTCATTTTGAACAGCCCGTTTTAACTTAGTTTCACGTGATTTAATTTAATTTGCCGCGTCTGTGCCTGTTGTACATCATAAAGGCTTCTAACTGCAATGTTAATATTAATAATAACGTGAATATTGGTGAAAATAAGGTGAATACTAAGCGAACCCCTTGAGAAAAAGAATAAATCCTTTGACGGCTGCAACCCCGCCAATGGCCACAGGATGGCGGTGTTTTCTATCATTGCAATCTTCATTTTGAACAGCCCGTTTAAACTTAGTTTCACGTGATTTAATTTAATTTGCCGTGTCTGTGCCTTTTGTTCAGCATAAGGGCTTCTAAATGCAATATTAATATCAATAATAACTTGAATATTGGTGAAAATGACGTGAATAATAAGCGAACCCCTTGAGAAAAGAACAAATCCTTTGATGGCTGCAAGTCCGCCAATGGCCACAGGATGGCGGTGTTTTCTATCATTGCAATATTCATTTTGAACAGCCCGTTTAAACTTAGTTAGACGTGATTTAATTTAATTTGTCGCGTCTGTGCCTGTTGTTCAGCATAAGGGCTTCTAACTGTAATATTAATATTAATCATAACTTGAATATTGGTGAAAATAGGGTGAATACTAAGCGAACCCCTTGAGAAAAAGAATAAATCCTTTGACGGCTGCAAGTCCGCCAATGGCCACAGGATGGCGGTGTTTTCTATCAGTGCGATCTTCATTTTGAACAGCCCGTTTTAACTCAGTTTGACGTGATTTCATTTAATTTGTCGCGTCTGTGCCTGTTGTTCAGCATAAGGGCTTCTAACTGTAATATTAATATTACTAATAACTTGAATATTGGTGAAAATGCCGTGAATAATAAGCGAACCCCTTGAGAAAAAGAACAAATCCTTTGACGGCTGCAAGTCCGCCAATGGCCACAGGATGGCGGTGTTTTCTATCATTGCAATATTCATTTTGAACAGCCCGTTTAAACTTAGTTAGACGTGATTTAATTTAATTTGTCGCGTCTGTGCCTGTTGTTCAGCATAAGGGCTTCTAACTGTAATATTAATATTACTAATAACTTGAATATTGGTGAAAATAACGTGAATAATAAGCGAACCCCTTGAGAAAAAGAATAAATCCTTGGACGGCTGCAACCCCGCCAATGGCCACAGGATGGCGGTGTTTTCTATCATTGCAATCTTCATTTTGAACAGCCCGTTTAAACTTAGTTTCACATGATTTAATTTAATTTGCCGTGTCTGTGCCTTTTGTTCAGTATAAGGGCTTCTAACTGCAATATTAATATTAATAATAACGTGAATATTGGTGAAAATAAGGTGAATACTAAGCGAACCCCTTGAGAAAAAGAATAAATCCTTTGACGGCTGCAACCCCGCCAATGGCCACAGGATGGCGGTGTTTTCTATCATTGCAATCTTCATTTTGAACAGCCCGTTTTAACTTAGTTTCACGTGATTTAATTTAATTTGCCGCGTCTGTGCCTGTTGTACATCATAAAGGCTTCTAACTGCAATGTTAATATTAATAATAACGTGAATATTGGTGAAAATGACGTGAATAATAAGCGAACCCCTTGAGAAAAGAACAAATCCTTTGATGGCTGCAAGTCCGCCAATGGCCACAGGATGGCGGTGTTTTCTATCATTGCAATATTCATTTTGAACAGCCCGTTTAAACTTAGTTTCACGTGCTTTAATTTAATTTGCCGCGTCTGTGCCTTTTGTTCAGCATAAGGGCTTCAAAATGCAATATTAATATTAATAATAACGTGAATATTGGTGAAAATAAGGTGAATACTAAGCGAACCGCTTGAGAAAAAGAATAAATCCTTGCACGGCTGCAACTCCGCCAATGGCCGCAGGATGGCGGTGTTTTCCATCATTGCAATCTTCATTTTGAACATCCCGTTTTAACTCAGTTTGACGTGATTTCATTTAATTTGCCGCGTCTGTGCCTGTTGTTCAGCATAAGGGCTTTTAACTGCAATATTAATATTAATAATAACGTGAATATTGGTGAAAATAAGGTGAATAATAAGCGAACCTCTTGAGAAAAAGAATAAATCCTTTGACGGCTGCAAGTCCGCCAATGGCCACAGGATGGCGGTGTTTTCTATCATTGCAATCTTCATTTTGAACAGCCCGTTTAAACTTAGTTTCACGTGATTTAATTTAATTTGCCGCGTCTGTGCCTGTTGTACATCATAAGGGCTTCTAA